>NC_141877.1:32646060-32797575 GCF_056163025.1 Triticum urartu
AATGTTTTATTCCGTTTGGTATTCATTTTCTGCGAAACTCAAAAACAGGGGAAAACAGGAACTGGCACTGGGATCTAGGTTAATAGGTTAGTCCCAAAAATAATATAAAATAGCATATAAATGCATATAAAACATCCGAAACAGATAATATAATAGCATGGAACAATCAAAAATTATAGATACGTTGAAGACGTATCACGACCCCGATCGGGGCAGTGGGATATCCGGTTCTGCCGGATGTTTGGGCAGGCAGAGAATGCCGAATGGACTAGACTATTGGTAGCTTTGCTGCCAGTGTTGTCGGATTATTTGGACACTGTATCATGGAGGCTCCCACCTTTGGGGTGAGTTTTCCATCAAATCCGCATACACAGCTTTAGGCCGCCTCTCCACTATCCCTTGGCTAGGTCACTTATGCAAGGCCCCCATGCCCCTGAAGATAAAGATCTTCGTTTGGCAGCTTCTTAGAAATCGCCTCCCTTCAGGGATCGAGGTTCTCAAGCGACAGGGCCCGAGTTATGGCCTCTGCCCTTTATGCGTGGTCTCTGACACTATGGCCCATAACATACTCTCGTGCACGGCGGCTCGTGTCCTTTGGTTGTTCGTCCGTGAGGCACTAGGGCCCGACTGGGAGGCCCTGGATTTCACGGACTTCCTTCAGGCCAGGGCTACCCTATGAGGACGACACCATCGCATATTCTGGCTGATCCTTGCGGCCATGTCATGGACTCTTTGGATGATAGCAAATAAAATGGTGATTGAGAGGGTGTTCCCGAGGCAGGCGTCTGACTCTTTGTTCAAATTCCTTGCTTTTCTGCAGCAATGGATACTAGGCAGCACGACCGCGATCGTCTAGGCATCATACTGGATGCGATCGTGGCTTTGGCACGTCGGCTTTCGTCATCTTAGCACCTCTCGTCGACAGCCACTAAGTGGCCTTGTTTTTCTTTTCTCTTATGTTTCTCTTTGGGTATAATTGTGCTCTTGCCCCAGCCGCCGCCTTTATGGCTTATCTAGATGTTGGTTGCATGGATCTTTGCTTTATCTATAAAGCGGGGCGAAAGCCTATTTCAAGAGTGTGTGATTGGATCGTGCCAGAAATGGGCAACACGTCCAACGGAGAGGCCTCCCTCACCAGGTCCTCATCAGGGTCGGCCCATAGGCCGAGCAAAAGGGATGACCGCCCCGGGCCTCAATAGGTGAGGGCCCCAACTAGAACTTATACTAGTAAGCACTATACGTGAAAGCGTAAGTTCACACCACATTCTAATATGTTATACCAGGCATAGGCAAACCATCATGACTAGTGAGTTGAGTTCAAATACAGTAGTCTCTCTCTACGATGGTTGTCTTAGTATCAATTATGATAACTAGATTTCAATGTTTAAAGCAATGCACAATTTTTAATTTGGTAAACGTGTAGGACATCTCATTTGCATCAAATCAAACAAGTGGATCTGGATGACCATGTTAGGTAACCGAATCATTCGTAAAAGTACAATCAACAACATTTTTTATTCTTTGATGATTCTATTACCGAACCCAATTTGCAAGTCACAATTTCTATGCCCTAGAAGTTTCTAGGAATATGACTGCCTACTAAACTATTTCTTAGTGTGCGAAATCTCTACCATAATATCAATAATACTAAAAGATATATGAACACACGCATAGACATGCAAATGTGTATACTCTACATCGTTTATGAAATATTAGAAAAATATTTTAACAATAAAGAAAAAATTGTACATCATAAAATTTTAATTTTTAGAATTAAAATTTCCAATGATATACGTTACAACTGTATATGAATGAATAATATAACTATTATTTGAAAACATTCTTATGTGACTAATTAATAAAAAATAATTACACCTATAATTAATATGGTACATATAGTTTAAAATAAGTATAAAAGTCTAGTATGAAAAACATTTGTTTTACATCAGCCGAGGCCCAAAAATACTTTCAACCGGCTCTGTCCATCACCATTGACGCCGGTGAGTTAATTGGCGAGCTTGGCGTAGAGCCGGAATTCCTCCCGCTAGTTGAGGGGCGCTGCCACTGATCAGCACCGGGAAAGTGACAACCACCTGTATAGGGCAATGAGATAGGAATTTACTAGCAAGAAAGAATCTCATCTTTAATAGTAGGACGATGAATGTGGATCGAGAGGTCAGAGCACACACGTATCTCAAGCGCCATGCACTCTAAGATCCGTCGGCTCCTAGCCCGTTTCCGGGAGTACGAAGTACAACATGTGTACCGAGAAAGCAATCAGGTGGTGGACACCCTGTGCCACCAGGCGTATCAATGCCCCGGCGTGTGGAAGATGCATCAGCTTCCGCCACCGGGCGTTTGGGCCAAAGCCGGTGATGACCATCACGGCATCATATACCCGTGACTCCAACCTGCCGCCATCGACCGTTTTGGCCAAGGCAGAGGACGACTGTCACGATGTCGTATACCCACGACTCTGACCAGCATGAACATGATGATTACACAAGTCAGCCGACGCTCTGAGTGGGTGCAAGACTCCATGCAATGTTAGTATTCCTTGCTACGTAGTACTCGTTAAGCTTTCTATACTATGCATGCACACAATAGTCTCTTTATCTTTGTCTCTTTACTAAGTTCTGCAGCTACTACGCTTAGAGATTATTCTAGTATTCTTTGAATCTCCGTCAAGCACTAGTAACTTTACTAGAACTTTAGCGAGTCTCCAACCGGGCAGCAAACCGTAAAATGGCGTGCATAACATAGTTCACTACATCCTAATTAATCTAGTCCTAAGCTAAAGGGTGTAAGTAAATAAAGGCCCGTTACAATAACAAAATTAAATAAAGTAGGTAACTGAGAAAAAAATCATTTATGTACTGCAAGCAAGCATTGGACAGAGCGTAAAACGCACTCGTCGCAAATAAAAAAAAGGGTAAAACGCCTGTTTGCTATCCGGTTTGTAGCAAGATTGGGAGTAGAATTGAACTTGTTGATGCACGCGTAATTATGTGAGCTGCCTAAAGGTCTAGAGACTATGCTTATAGTTCTGTAAAATTATTCTTGGTTGATCTAGATTCTTTGGCACAGGTGTCTTCTTTGAGTTAAACCTGCAGTTTCCTACAACCGACACATACAGGTTATTGAACTATTGTGTGCATGTGTGGGTGAATCTTTGAGCCTAAGCAAGTCCGTGATGTAACCAGTTGACTTTGTGACCAATCTAGGTAATGGAACGAAACATTGTTGGCTTGAATTTGTATGCAGATTTGAAGTTACCTTTCTTTCGTATACATTTATCCTAGTATGCTTCTTCTATATAGCTTGCTTTGGTCAGAAATGTGTGCACCTTACGTACAAATGCAATAATTGACTATCGTCGGTCACCATGTGATCACCACGACCCCGCACCCAATCTCCCGCCGCATCTGACAACCGTAGGCACTCTCGCATGGTTGTTTCCTATGACACCGACGAGGCGTTGCATGTCGCCAACCCCTACCCAAGGAGCCGATGGCCACCGCTGCCTGCCTCGATGAGATGCCAGCCGTCATCACTCACCCTTCCACACATGAGGAGGGGAAAGGCGACACCCCCAAAGCAATTTTGCCGCACGAGACGGAGTTGTGCAGCACAACCACCACCAGCACCATGCATGAGAAGGCGAGTGGCGATGTTTTGCCGCTGCCAACTCCGCACCATTCTTTCCCCTCCAACGGCAAAGTGTCGAAGGTGCTTATAATTATAATACTGACAATAATGAAAATAATAATAATAATAGTAGTAGTAGTAATAATAATATAATGTATGGGGTTATTTAAATGCTTGCAATTTTAAATGATGAAAAATGGTTCATGTGTATGCTGAAAAATGTTTAATATTTTTGCTAAAAAAGATTAGCATATTTTTTGGTATTGTTCTTAATATTTTACTATATAATTATAGATTTAATATGTAATCCTGAATTTTATTTAAAGTTATGGATTTTATATTGCATTCTATATTTAATAGATAGTGCTATGAACTCGATATTGTTAATAAAAAATGTTATATTCAGTATATTACAAGCAAAACCTCTGCGGAGACACGATGTTAATTCTAAGGAGCACATGTTGCACGTATATCAGATAACACATGAGTACAAGTTTTTCCTCATCTCCACTAAGCGTAAAGATATGTACCTATAGCACAATGGTCTCCAAGTTAAAGCGAGAGAAATCACTTTAACTGGTGAAGCTAGCCATGCATGCCAAGTGAGTGAATCGGCGCACCGACCGTTTCCCAGCCACACGAAGCAAAACTATGGCCAGTCTTATAGGTAATCTCTTATTAATAACTAGTAGAATGCTCGTGCATTGCTACGGGCTACAAGACATATAAATAAATCAAATAAATGAATAAGGTCGTCCCGAAGGTCGAAGCTTATTTCTTCCACGTACGTTCGGGCGTGCTTAGACATCAAATGGACGCCCAACGGGCTCCCCAAAATTCATCCATCTGGATAGTCCGGGCTCCCCAAATATAGGGAACATAGAGAACTCGTCCAGATACCGATTGACAAGCTTTGGCTAGAGAATTCACGGAACATAGAGAGATTCAGAGATGAAACACTTAGAAACAAGGGAGGCTCAGTTAGATGAATGCTTCTCGCTAGAACTTACAAGATTATAAGGAAGTTCGGGGATGTTTGGTTTACGCCCAGGTCAGCCCCGCCAAATCAAGGGCACACCAATATTTTGGCATAGGAATTGCCCGCCCATGTTTTGCCAGCGCCTGGGTACAGCAGCCCGAAGGAATCGGTAACTACGACCAAAATATTGGCAAGGCTCCAAAACTTGGGCTTCGATCCAAACGAAACGCTAGCCCATGACTGCAGTCAACGCCAAAAATTGGCATGGTAACTGTTGGCCACAATCCAAACCTCCTCTTTATGCCAGCCAGAACATGGAGCGCCTAGGGTTCAACCCAAATACAAGAGATAACATATTCCTGCCCTCTGGCTTACACAGCTCATATATCCCAGAAACAGAACAACAAAGCAAGAAGATATGAGGACCCTAGGATCAGAGATGGACGGTTACACAGTCGGTTACACAATCAATGGCCGCAGCGAAGAGGTATGGAGTTGTGGATGAACGTACAAGTGTCCAAATCTTCAGTAATTTTCAGATAGAGCTTCAGTGATGGCTCCTGGCAGTTTTCCAAGTAGATGGAAAGCATTCACGTGAACAAGCAAGCCATTCACTGAGTAGATGAAACATGATTCTATTCAACCAAGTAGATGGAAAGTGAACAACACAACTGCATAAATTAAGTTTTCTTTAATTATAGACCTAAAAATTTGAAGTACTATTATTTAAACCCAAGGGAAAAACCAAATAATTTATTCTCATAATATTTGTCCAAAACAATGTCTTTTACCATGCTCAATATCTTCTTAACTCCTTGTTAATTAAGAAAATATATGACGTTGGCAGACCTTGCTGTGTTAGAAGGATTTGACAATAGCAAACGCCGAGTGCTCATCCTTGCTAAGCATGCCTCATACCTTTCTGTGGTAGAAGGATTTGACAGTATCAAACGCTGAGTGGTCATCCTGCTCGTGGTCACCTACGCATATTAATAAATAAATAAACCTCCTTCCAAGGTCCTCACGGTAGTACTTAGCACTAAAATATGAGAAAAACCACGACACCAAAGTCAGTTTTACTACAAATAGATCTGGAGAGATACATTCACACAGATATAAAAACCACATGTATAAATTTCTTTCTGACAAACAATCATAAACTTATGTCAATTTGGCATCCTTATGATGTTGAACTGTCACTATTTTTTAAAATTGGCTTTTCTTCACACTAATCATTTCTTCATGAAAAGATGACAATGTAACTCATGTCTGTTAAAATAGTAATGATACTGTACATATCAATGGTCTGCTCCTCTATGTAACTATGGTGATCAAACATGGGTCTCAATGGATAATAAAACAACCACAAAAGTTATACCAAACTGGCAAAAGAGATGTTAATTGCAGTCTGCAGTATTTTCATATGTACTTCTCTTGTAGTTTTTTTTCTTTCTAAAGATTCTGTAGGGAAGGACCTGACAGTCAATCTGTTGATCGATACAATAAACATGAGAAATACTACTTATGCACAGTGCCTACACCAGCTAGCCGTTGCACGGAGCAACACGATGATCAAAGAATCCGCGAATAAGCTGGTAGCGGACGGACTTTTAGGCTCTTCCACGTTGTGCTCGCCGGTGCACCCGCCAGGCAGCTGGCCGCCCTCCCTCAATTCTGCCGGCAGATTAGCACATGGATGCATCAGCCGGCAATACAACTGCCCATCAAAGAACAAAAGATAATTAGCACAAAACTGGGATTAAGAAAAAATGAAACTTGACATAAACGCATGATCTAAAGCTGCAATTGGAAAGCAAATGATGTTAGCTCAGATATAGGGTATAGCAAATGCAGTTTCTGTGCGAATTTATACACCAATAATATAACCACAATTGCAGTACAGAAAAAGGGAACACTTGATTTGATTTACTCCCTACGTCCCTATAGCTTTCATCCCCACCTTGCTTTCCGTTGGTTCGATTATGAAATCCCCTAGCTCGAAGGAATGTTGGAATGTTCCAGGTCTGTAATCTATGTTCATTTTCATTAGTATTTGGTCATCAAATCCATGAACATAACTTAATTTTTTTAAGCTCAGTTCTTAATTTTGTATTGCTTTAAATACTTCAAAGAGTAGATATTTTTCATAAGTACATTAATTCAGGTACAAACCTTTTTAGGGGAGTACAAAATTACTTTGATCACATCACTTAATAGCAAAAGGGTTTCACTCTATTTCGAGCAGAAGAGAAATACTATGTGCAGAATGTGATCAAAGCATTGATACCGGTCATCACTATAGGATACCATTTTGAATCTCCAAAAAAATTAATCTCCACTCCCCATTCATAATAATTTGGATGAAATTTGTTGCATCTCTGAAAAAAAATTGAAGATAAATTGGGCAGGGGTGATTAAAAACTCACCGCAATATTGTAGAACATAGTGGGTGCGGCTGGGCACTGCGGCGGTGAGAGTAGAGGGATAAGGAGGGGCGGCTCTCAGTCGGGGGCGCATGCCTTAGTTGTCCTGGAGACAGTGGGCAAGTTCGCAGAGCACATCGACTTATTAGAGCACATGCACAGAACCACCTCGAAATCGAGGTTGTGTTCCCATTGCATGTTGCTGCTCCTGTTAAATGGTTCTAGCAAGTACAGCGGCTCCAGGTGCTCGCCGACCACCACCACCACAAGCAATGCCACGATGCCGCTCCAACTACCAAGGCAATAGGATCAGACCTGCGAAACACATAACGCTCATCAACACTTTATCTTCATCATGGATAAAGCCTCTCACTGAATTATATATAAACTGAAATCACATAATGATGACAACGGTCAGCATGACCTTGAGCGCCATAGATCGCACATAGAAAGATGCAAAAGCCTCAAGATATCTAAAAATATCCGAAGAAGAAAAAAAACATGACCTGCAATAACCTAAAAGATACATCATTGTTGTCTATCATGGACCTTCAACTTTTGTATTCCTTAGTTGATATTCTCATCCATTTGTGTTTGGTGAGGTATATATAACTATCCGTAAGGTCGTCCACGGTGCAAAGAATATCAATAACAGAATTAAGAAAGACAAATGAATAAACCAAGCTTGGGCTACACCACTCACAACATCGTCTAAGATTCTGAACTTGATTCACACATCAATACCGTAAACTAAAAGGAGACAAAAATGTAGGTAAAGGAAACACATACAACTTAATAAACAGACCACATCAATCTTTACTGATGCTTGGGAAGGATTAGGATCTGTCACCACCAGCGTCGAGGCGGCCGTGATTACTGATTACCTTGGCGAGGTATGGGCCGATGGCCTTATGCGAATCACTCGAAATATATTATGAGAGGAATCCTAGTGTATAGAGGTGGTGGACACTGTCCCTGCAGCCTGCTCCATACATAATCTGTACAATAATTCGCCCAGCTAGCCTCCTCGAGCAAATTGACTAATTACCAAATATTATGGTAGCGGTGTTGAGGCGAGCGTGGATGGAGGAGAAACAATTATCAATATGCCATGCGGTACACCGTACAATTACAAAAAAAGATTAAAGAGGAGGTGGTCAGCTACCTAGCACGACAGCAGCGATGATGTCCGGCGATCCCGCGCAAGGGAGGCCGGCGATCTTCGAGGATGAATGGCGACCTTCGCAGGAGACGACGCCATGGAGGGTAGCGGGATCAGGGGAGCAAAGGACTGACGGACGGTGAAGACGATGGGCAGCGGCGGATCTCGGCCAAGACCAGCGCCATGCCCCATCTAGCTCCGGCTGCAGTCAAAGAGGACTGTCGAGTCCAGATCGGGGCCACCCCAGCTATGATCTGCACGAGCGAACGCCGCCGCCCCCACCTCGCTGCCGCAACACCGCACCTGCCCACCGCACGGCTGCGTCGTAGTGGTCGACCGCATGGCTGGGTGAGGACCCTATCTGTGCCGCTCCTCCTTCCTCACTGGAACACGGCGTAGGATGCAATTCTGGACAAGGTGGGGGCTTGGTCTTCGGCGGCGGCAGGCGGCCACCTCGAGCCCCTTCCGTCGTGGCCGCACGAGCGCAGATCCACGAGACGCTTCCTTGATGAGCACGCGCGCGTCGTGGAACCTTGATGATCTGCAGCAGATCCGGCGATGGAGAGAAGGGTGGGGGGTGGTGGAGGTGGCTGAGCGGGGGACAGAGGAGGAGATGAGAGGGCCGGGAGTGCATCGCGTGAAGAGGGGGGAGAGAGCGGTCGGGAGGGGTAGATCCAGAGAGGAGGTGCAAAGACGAAAAAAATCGTACGATGGTGGGATGGTGGGAGGCGCGAAATCGTAGGATAGTGGGATGGTGGGAGGCGCGATGAAAAAAAACCAAATGAAGATGGAAGGTTGAGACGAAAAAAATCGGAAAAAATGAAGACTATCAAGTCATATATTAGGAGTAGAGATTTTTCTTAAATCGGTTATTTGTTTCCTAATTAATATGATTGAGCGATTTAAGATAAGATTAATTAATTTAGATTTAATCTTTAAATATTGATCGTGATTGATTCTTTTCACGTCAAAACATTACTAATTAATTTACGCGAGCATGGAAAGTTGATCCGTTCAGATTTATTCCGTTGTGTGAGAGGGTGACGCGAAAATAAACCAATAGGGTGAGGGGAGGGGACGAAAATAAACCATGGAGACTATTCACCAACTCAGACATTAGGAGTAGAGATGTGTTATATTGACCCCGCGCTACTGCTACTTTTTTTGACGGAAAGGCCTTCACGGCTAGCTTTATTAACAATCACACTTATATCGTTTGATAGGGATTTAACAATAAACTCAGGGGGTGCACCTACCCACACAGAGGGAAAATTCGTACTTCCTCAACTAGCTAGCTCATGAGCAACTACATTTGACTCTCGATTACAATGCTCAATAGTTACCTTCCCGAACTCACGAAGCAAGAATCTACATTCTTCTAAAACTGGGGCTGCCACCATAGCATGACCTTCGTTCATCCATAGGGCATCAACCACCACAATATTATCCATTCTCAGCATCACATTGTTGCATCCTAGGCTTTGGAGAAACTTTAGGCCTTCGAACAGAGCTGCAGCTTCCGCCGAGACGACATCCGGGATTTGCATGAGATAAGCTATAGATGCCCCGATAAATTGCCCGCGACTGTCTCTCACTATTGCTCCACACCCGCTTGTATGATCTTCAACATGAAACGATGCATCAACATTTAGTACCTGTTGGCTGGACAAAACAACAGGCCACTTGTTCAGTCGAGGTCTCTCCTTCGGTTTCCCTGCTGCCCGGACAAAATTTAGGCTTAGAGCCTGGATCGACATTGTTGTTTGTTCCGGCGAGGGAACAGTTTCTCCACGCACAAATTGTCTCCGTTGCCACCAGATGAACTAGCTGGTTCCTGCAATAATCTCCGGTAGTTCAATTGGGTCTGAGTACATGCGCTGATGAGCTTCATCACATAGGAGAAAATCTATTATCGCTGCTCCAAAGCGGTCTCTGCGCATGGCGTCCCTGATAATATTGCCAACGCCCAAGGCTTCCCAAACAGCTAGAGCACGTGGACATGAAAAAAGTACATGGCGTATATCTTCCGCGTCCAGCTTGCAGATAGGACATTGAGAGTTCGTACCAACATGCCGATTAGTTAGAACGCTGAAGCAAGGTAGCACATTGTGTAAGCACCTCCAAATAAAGATCTTAATTTTTCCTGGTAGTTTGAGCTTCCAGACCTTCTTCCATACTGGATGTGGCCTAGAACCAGATCGGTAGCTCCCCAGCAAATCTTCCTAAGCATAAGTCTCCTCCCACTTTTTGTAATATGCTGAGCGAACCGAGAAAATGCCGTTCTTACTTAAGTGTCATGCAATGTAATCCTCTGTATGTTGCCGAAACAAAGGAATTTGCAGTATCCGATCAGCATCTATAGGCCAGAAAGTGTTCCTTCTCAGTTGTTCATCCCACTCACCCGAGGAGGGATCGATGAGGTCACTAACCTTAGTGAGCAATTGGTTCCCGCGGACAGTAACAATTTTCCTTGATGCACTACTGGGAATCCAACAATCACTCCATATGTCTATCTTTGCACCATCTCCAACTCTCCAAATGCACCCTTTTTTGAACGTTTGTATTCCTGCCCAAATACTTTGCCACACAAAGGATGAACCCTATTCAATTTGCAGTTCAAAATATCCCCAGAATTATAGTATATGGCCCTTCAAACTCTTGCACAAAGTGAGTCATAATTCTCAATGAGTCTCCAACATTGTTTGGCCAGCACATGGCCATATTAAAACTATGAATGTCCCGGAAACCCATACCACCCCTTTCCTTTGGCACACACATCTTTCACCAAGTGAACCAATGCATCCTTTTATGGTTTTCTTCGTCACCCCAACAATATTGCGACATTGCATCAGTGATCCCCTTGCAAATTTTTTCGGGAATTTAAATACACTCATCGCATATGTTGGGATGGCTTGGGCCACCGCTTTAATCAAAGCCTCTTTTCCACCAAAGGAAAGTGTTCTCTCCTTCCATCCATTCACCAACATCTTAATTCTCTCTATCAGATGTTTAAAACATGTTACCTTTGTTACGGCATATCTCTCTCAAGGTAGTTTTGGTGATTGATGACAACATGTTTGCGGACTAATCTTGTTCTTTGAATAATTCACAGATTCTCCCCTGGCACGAGACGCCTTCTTCCCCTCGGAATGTATTTCAAGACGGTGTAGCTCTTTCGTTTCTTTCTCGGTGGACTAGTTGCGTAGAGGGCACCGTACTATCAAGAGGGAGTCCGCTGGGGTTTTGCATGGGTGGAATCATCACGTACATATCAGCTTCTCACCCTCCGAGCATTTCCTTTCCATTGAAGAGATCTCTCCTCTCTTCCTTGTCCTGTCTGGGTCCCTGCGGTAGTACCGCGCCACCCAGCGGTAGTACCGCTGAGGAGCCACAAGCGCCAGTACCGCTCCACAGCGGTAGTACCGCCCGTGGCTCCACAGCAGCAGTACCGCTGGGGGCCTGGCACCTCCACCTTGTCCTCAGCATCTTTGAGAGATTCCTTCTCTCTCTCGCGCGCGCGTCCCAGCGGTAGTACCGCACTGCCTGCGGTAACGGCCGAAGGGTCACAAGCGGCAGTACCGCTCCATAGCGGTACTACCGCCCTTGACCCCACTGCCGTAGTACCGCTGGGCAGTCTGGCTCCTACCGCCTCGATTCGAGAGGTCTTTTTCTCGTGTCGGGTTTTACGGCACTAGTCACGGTTGTAGTGGCGGTAGTACCGTTCCAGGTGCGTTAGTACCGCCCTACCACCGCGGTAGTACCGCATTTGGATCCGTTCCCTACTAGTCTCCTTAGCGCGGCAGTACCGCTGGCTGGCGCGGCAGTGCTGTTGTCCTGGCGGTAGTACCGCCCCCTCTCAGCGGTAGTACCGCCCTATGCGGGGCTGGTTGGTGGAGGGCAACGGGATTGTTGCCCCCACTATAAAAGGGAGTCCCCTTCTTCCTACTCACCTACCTCTTCCCCCAAGTTCCATTTATTGCTCAAGCTCCATTAAATACTCCAAGCTCCATTTTCGCCCGATCTATCTCTCTAGCCAATCAAACATGTTGATTTGCTCGGGAGTGGTTGAGAAGGCCCCGATCTACACTTCCACCAAGGGATTTTCGATTCCCCCACTTATCCCTAGCGGATCTTGTTACTCTTGGGTGTTTGAGCACCCTAGAAGGTTGAGGTCACCTCGGAGCCATATTCCATTGTGGTGAAGCTTCGTGGTCTTGTTGGGAGCCTCCAATTAAGTTGTGGAGATTGCCCCAACCTTGTTTGTAAAGGTTCGGTCGCCGCCTTCAAGGGCACCAATAGTGGAATCACGGCATCTCGCATTGTGTGAGGGCGTGAGGAGAATACGGTGGCCCTAGTGGCTTCTTGGGGAGCATTGTGCCTCCACACCACTCCAACGGAGACGTACTTCCCCTCAAAAGGAAGGAACTTCGGTAACACATCCTCGTCTTCACTGGATCCACTCTTGGTTATCTCTTACCTTTACTTGTGCAAGCTCTTTAGTGTTTCTTCCCTTGCTTTCTTGTATGCTTGTTGTTATTGCATCATATAGGTTGCTCACCTAGTTGCACATCTAGACAACCTACTTTGATGCAAAGTTTAATTTGGTAAAGAAAAGCTAAAAATTGGTAGTTGCCTATTCACCCCCCCCCCCCTCTAGTCAACCATATCGATCCTTTCAATTGGTATCAGAACCTCGTCTCTTTATTAAGGACTTTACCGTCCAAAGAGTATGGTTGATACCGTAGGCAGTGTGGAGGAACACTCCGGTGTGAATCCGATCTCGTCTACGGGAGATGGGGGAACTTCGGTCTCTCGTGAGGAGTTCAATGTGGCCTTGGAGACATTGAAAACCTCCATGACGACCGAAGTTGAAAGCATGTTTACTAAATTTCTTGAGGGGCTTAAACTATCCACCGCACCGTTGAAAGTGGGTGATCCCGCCAACAAGGTGACGGATGCTATCCCCGACAAGGGGGAAGCTAGTAGTGAAAAGGCTCCTTCTTCTAGTGGCAAGAACGGCACCAGCATCTTTGCCCGTGTGGAACCACCACTTGTTTATGGTGGACCGGTTCCTTCCACTCATTTAAATCATGCCGGTCCTCCCCCTAAGATTGTGAAAAATGAGGATTTTGATTCTTGGGTTTACCGCTTTAAACGTCATTTAAATCATGTGAACACTAACCTTTGGAGAATCATTGAAGAAGGTTTCTATCCACATGATCCAAGCAACTTCACTCCTCGAGAAGCCGCGGACAATCAATTCAATGAGAATGCTCTCTTCATCATCCAAGATGAAATTCCACCCGAAGACCTATCTCATCTTCGTCCCTTCGCCTTGGCCAAAGATGCATGGCATTGTGTCGTGTCTCTCTACCGGGGAAGCGCAAGCATTCAATGCTCCAACTATGAAGTGGTACAAGATGAGGCCGATGAGTTTGCAATGAAGGAAGATGAAGAACCTCGTGAGCTTTATCGGAGAATAACCAAACTCGCGGTCTCACTACGAGATCACGGGAGCAAGGACACGGATGACAATTGGATCAAGCGCAAATTCCTCAAGGCAATGATGCCCTACCACAAGGCCATGTCCTCCATCATTCGTCAAAGACCGGACTTCCACACTTTGACCTCAAGCGAAGTGTTGGATGAGTTTGTGGCCATGAACATTTTGAACAAGACCGCCGACAATGCGGTGCTCCGTTCTCAATGGGCAAAGAAGCCTAACCTTGCATTGAAGGCCAAGCTCACCGTGGAAGAAGAAGAAGAGGAGAGCAACCCCGAAGATACGAAGTATGCATATCATGAACACATGGCACTTGCTTCAAGGCAATTTTGGAGCAAGAAAAACTCGAGGCCAAACTTTAGCAAAAACAACTCGAGTGGCACAAGGGGCAAGCAACGTGTAAGGACTTGCTACAATTGCGGCAACGTGAGTCATTTCGTTGCGGAATGCCCGTATGAGAAGAGGGAAGACAATGGTGGCAAACTCATCCGAAAGGACAAGGCCAAGTCGTTTCCCAACAAGAACAACTTCACCAAGAAGACTCCTCCCAAGGCTTTGGTGGTGCAAGAAGAGTACAATGAGGATGATGACGATGATGAAAATGATGAGTCGGTTGCCATGGCCTCCGTCGCCATTGCAACAACGTCACGGGTGTCTCTCTTCGACTCACCCAACGAGAGCATCACCGCCAAGTGCCTCATGGCTAAAGCCACCAACAAGGTAACCTCCAACATCAAAACTACCATCATTAATCATCCTTCCCCAACGGATAGCATTAATGAAATTGAGGGAGATAATGTGGAGGCTAACGAGTTTGAGGCCTTTATGGGCAAACTCAAGGGAAAATCCAAGAAGCACTTTGTTGCTCTCTTGGAACAACTTGGTGAGGCCAATTACATGATCGAGGCTCACGAAGACACCATCTCTAAGATGGAAGGGCATAGTCGTGACTATGCCGATGAGATTTTGGATCTTTCCAATGCTCTTGAGGAAGAGCGTGGTATTCGTTTGGCTCTTGAGGAGTCACACAACCTTGATCATGCTAAGTTAAAGAAAGATGATGATCATGCCCTCATTGTTTCTCGTGTGCTAAATTCCGAGAAGGCCAAACTCGGGGTTGATCTTGCTAGACTCAAAGAGGAGTTTGATATACTTGACAAGGCCCACAAGGCCTTGAAGGGTATTCACGCTAGTCTCAAGGAGTCTCATGATCAACTCCAAGTGAAGCTAACTAAGAAGAAAGCAACTTTTCCTCATATGGTTTTAATTGATAATGCAAATGCTACTAACCCGTGTTGTGAGCATATACATCTTGTTGAGGAAAATGCTAAGTTGAAGGAGCAACTTGAGAGAGGTCTTGCGACTTGCATACAAGGCAAGAAGAACCTCAACGATCTCTTGATCAACCAAAAGGGAGGTGTGGCCAAGGAAGGGGTTGGGTACGTGCCCGACTCCAAGAACAAGAAGAAGAATGACAAGACCAAACGACCTCCTCCCCTCATGCAAACCTTTGTGAGGGAGGGAGAGAGTGCCCCCAAGGAGAAGAAGAAGAACAATGTCAAGAAGGGCAATGTCACCCCTCCCAACAAAGCCGGCAATTTTAATCCTTCTTATGTGTTATGCCGTGCTAGTGATGGGCATGTTTATGCCAAATTTGTTGGTTCTCTTCATGAGTACATTGAATGGTCTATTTGGGTTCCTAAGACCCTTGTTACTAACATCAAAGGACCCATTACAAAATGGGTACCTAAAACCAAGCATTGATCTCTTGTAGGTGTTTGCTTCCGGTGGTGGATCATGGTTGCTCGATAGCGGAGCTACAAATCATATGACCGGAAGCAAGGACTTGGTGGTGGACGTGCACAAAGTTCCATCTATGCCCACCAATGTCGAGTGGGGTGACGCCTCATCCTCTAAGGTATTGGGACTTGGCAAGGTGGTCATCTCTCATGATCTCACGATCGAGAAGGTCATGCTTGTTGAGTCCCTTGCATACAATTTACTTTCCGTTCGTCAACTTGCAATCATGGGCTTTGCCACTTTCTTTGATATCGATACCGTGGCCCTCTTGTGGAGCAAGACTCTTAAAGTAGCTTTTGTTGGACATGTCGAGAACGGTCTATATGTGATTAACTTTTCGGAGCGACCCACTAAGACCGCAACATGCCTAATGGCTAAAGTTGATGTGGGATGGCTTTGGCATCGCCGTTTAGCCCATGTCAATATGAGATCTTTGCAAAGTCTCCTCAAGGGGGACCATGTCCATGGACTAACGAATGTTAGTTTTGTTAAAGATCGTGCTTGTAGTGCCTGTATCGAAGGAAAGCTACATGAGAAGGCTCACCCTCCCACGACTATCATTTATTCAAAGAGGCCCTTGGAGCTCCTTCACATGGATCTTTTTGGGCCCCCATCCTTCGATAGTCTTGGAGGTAGGAAGTATTGCTTGGTGATTGTGGATGACTACTCAAGGTACACGTGGGTGTATTTCTTCAAGAGGAAGAGCGAGACCCAACAAACCGTCATTGACTTTGCAAATGAAGCACAACGTCAACACAATGCAAAGATCTTGACAATAAGAAGTGACAACGGCACCGAGTTCAAGAACTACACCTTGGATGAATTTCTTAGTGATGAGGGAATCAAGCATCAATATTCCGCACCATACACCCCTCAACGAAACGGTGTTGCGGAGAGGAAGAACCGGACATTGATGGATGCGGCAAGGACCATGATGGCAGAGTTCAAGTCTCCGTACAACTTTTGGGCCGAAGCCATCAACACCGCGTGTCATGCATCCAATCGGCTCTACCTCCGCAAGGGCTTGAACAAGACTCCATATGAGATACTCACCGGTAACAAGCCCAACCTCAAGTACTTCCGGGTATTCGGGTGTAAGTGTTTCATTCTCAAGAAAGGTGTTCGATTGTCTAAATTTGAGGCTAGAGCTTATGAGGGCATATTTGTTGGTTATGCTACAAACTCTCATGCTTACCGTGTCCTCAATAAATCCATGGGACTTATTGAGGAGACGTGTAACATGGAGTTTGATGAGAATAACGGCTCCCAAGTGGAGCAAAGTGGCACTTGTGATGTAGGTGATGAAATTCCTCCTCAAGCCATAAGAAGAATAGGTGTTGGTTTCATCCTACCCATTGAGGAACCCCTTATGGCTGAAGGAGAAGGACAATGCTCCACTCAAGTGGAGCCATCACCAACCCATAGCCCACATGCT
Organism: Triticum urartu; assembly: GCF_056163025.1. Classification (NCBI taxonomy): domain Eukaryota; kingdom Viridiplantae; phylum Streptophyta; class Magnoliopsida; order Poales; family Poaceae; genus Triticum; species Triticum urartu. Next base: position 32,663,011 of record NC_141877.1, read on the forward strand.
TCCGAAGAACAAAGTGAAGGCCCTCAACCTCATGAACAAGACCAAGGGCAAGATCATACTCAAGACGATGTTGACACACCAAGTGATGCCCAAGGTCAAGTTCTCTCCCCCGAGCAAGTTCAAGATCAAGAACAAGTTCATGACGGCGCTCAAGATGATCAAGTAACCGCTCCTCAACTCACCACCGAGGAGGAATTAGAGCATCGTGCCACCAAGGTCTATGAGGCGCTAGAAGATCCGGATTGGCTCAATGCCATGCACGAAGAACTCAACAACTTCGAGCGCAACAAAGTGTGGAGATTGGTGCCAAGGCCAACGGGGAACCATAATGTCATTGGAACCAAGTGGATATTCAAGAACAAGCAAGATGCCCATGGGATTATCATTCGCAACAAGGCTCGTTTGGTAGCACAAGGCTACTCCCAAGTCGAGGGTATCGACTACGTTCGAGATGTCCTCCATGGGAGAGTTGAAGTTCTTTCTAGGGTTCGAAGTGAAGCAAAGAAGAGAAGGAACCTTCATCAATCAATCCAAGTACACTCAAGACATGCTCAAGAGATTCAAGCTAAGTGACGTCAAGCCGGCCTCCACTCCAATGCCCACCAAGTGCCAACTTGACTTAGATCCCAATGGTAAAGTGGTGGATCAAAAGGTATATCGTTCCATGATTGGATCCTTGCTTTACCTTTGTGCATCTAGACCGGACATCATGTTGAGTGTGGGAATTTGTGCACGGTTTCAAGCCACACCTAAGGAAAGTCACTATGTGGCGGTCAAACGAATCTTTCGATATTTGGCTCATACCCCAAACTTTGGCTTATGGTACCCAAGAGGATCAAACTTCAAACTTGTAGGGTACTCGGATTCCGATTGGGCGGGAGACAAAGTGGATAGGAAGTCCACTTCCGGAGGGTGCCAATTCCTTGGTTGCTCTTTGGTAAGTTGGTCTTCCAAAAAGCAAAGCTGTGTGTCTCTCTCGTCCACTGAGGCGGAGTATGTTGCCGCCGGTAGTTGTTGTGCACAACTTCTATGGATGAGGCAAACTTTAAAGGATTACGGTGTCACGTGTGACAAAGTGCCTCTTTCGTGTGACAATGAAAGTGCCATCAAGATTTCTCTCAACCCAGTGCAACACTTCAAGACGAAGCATATTGAGATTCGGTATCACTTCATCCGGGATCACATTAGGCGAGGAGAGATCGAGCTCAACTATGTCAACACTCATGACAACCTTGCAGATATTTTCACGAAGCCCTTGGATAAAGCAAGATTTCGCGAGTTATGGCATGAGCTAAATATCATTGATTCAAGCAATGTGGCTTTAACCCGTGCACACCCTACCACGCTCAATTTGTTGTCTAGTTTAGGTGTAGGCATGGACATAGGGGGAGTGTTGTTCTCTCAATGAACTCTCCCTCCCCCATTATGCATAAATTGATCAAGTCTTTCACTTTAGCCATTGTTGATGGCACTTGTGCTTCAAAGACGAGTTTTGGTCATGGGCCCAAGGTTAAAATCTTCGCGGTGCCATACCTTTTTGACTCAAACATAGGTGGCCTCGGCCACCGCCCTCTTTTGAAGAGGTGTGTCTTGGTCTCTTGCCGTTTTTTGTCGTTTCGTCGAGCTAAAGCCGTGTTTGTTTAGTTACCGTGGCGTCCTAGGCGGTACTACCGCTGGTGGTGCGTGTTACTACCGCTCGTAAGCGGTACTACCGCCCCCAGCACGGTACTACCGCTGGGGGACGAGAACAGGGGGTTAAGTCGGGGCTGGGGGAGGTTTCTTCTCCCCATACCCATTCACTTCGCCCCTCTTTTCTCTTCCTCTCTCCAGCCTCCACTCGCCGCGGGAGGGCTCCGGCGGATCTCCGTCTCCGGGGCGTCCCTCTCCATTTCCTTTGGTGGAGTCGATCCCCACCTCGTCCTCTTGCCATGGATGCCGGTATTGCCCCCGTTCCTTCTTTTGTTTTGTCTCTTTTTCAGTTCTTGTTTCTTAGGGGCAATGGTGGTTGCATCTCTAGATTTTTGGCTAAATCTAGGCTTGAGTTGGTTGGAGAAGGCAACTAGACTATCTCGATTAGAGTTTGGTAGGATTATTTTTGAATTTGGTAGGCCGGTAGTGCCGGATCTGACCACGGTAGTACGAACCCGCTGTTTCACCGCCTCGTGCTAAGAAACTGCTGTTTCTCCGCCTCAAGCAGTACTACCGCTCTCTTTGGAGCGGTACTACCGCTTGACCTAGAGCGGTACTACCGCTCCCTTTGGGGTGGTACTACCGCTTGGGGCGGTACTACCGCGGGCAGGTCACGGTACTACCGCTGCATGCCAATTTCCATCATTTTCCTGCCTTACCTTGATCTTTTTGTTGAGTTTGTTGGCTTATGCTCGTTCTTTCTGGTTGTTTTGCGTGTTCTTGTGTTTGGCTCCAGGTGATGACCTTTCCGGGCAGCAAGGTCGTCGTATCAACCCCGGGCATGCCACATCAAAACACTACCGCACCTCAGAGCCAGCCGGTGGTTCCTCGAGCACCCAACCGCCTCTAGCAAGTGCATCTGCAAGTGTTCCTCCACCTCCTCAGCAATCGAAGCGAGCCGCCAACAAGCCAAAAGGGAAGACTGTGACTGAGATGACCAACAAGGAGTTTTGGGAGAAGCGTCGCCGCAACCCCTATGCGGTGGACCAAGAACCCACTTTGGTCAACCGCCCGTTCTGGAACCGTTTTCAGTTTGCCATCTACTTTGATGTGATCAAGGCCAAGAAGAATCTTTTTGTTGATGTTCGCTCCATTAACACTGATGCTATGGAGAAGGACCCAGAGTACTTTGGCGAAGCCCTTCAGATGTGCACTCAGTTGAACATTCTCAGGATCATGCAATTCAACAAGGATTTTGATGCGGATTTGGTGGCTCAATTCTGTGCCACCGTCCATCTTGGGACGGATGTTGACAGGACTCTGACATGGATGACCAATGGCAAGCTGCTTTCCGTCAAGTGGCAGGCGTTCATGGGGTTACTTGATGTGGTGGATAACGGGCTTGAGACTCCTGTCGGTTTCCGTCCTCACCGCAATGCTACATCCACCCACAAGCAAGCTCTTTGGCCCTACTGCACTGTGAAGGTTCACCCAGTAACTGAGAAGAAGACCTATGAGCCGTCTCCGTATCTGGACATTCTTCATCGCATATTCCGTCAGACTCTCTTCCCTCAGATCGGGAATCTGGATATGGTCCACTCTTACCTCGTGGACATGCTCCTGTTTTGTCAGCATGAGAAGGAAGCAAGCACTGGCGAGAGCCTGGATATCTCTCATGTCATGTGGTCTGAACTTCTATCTGCCGTGTCTGAGCGCAAGTGTCCTATCTATGGTCCATTCATCATGAGGCTCATTGAGAGGGCCTGGGCACAGACTTATCCCAGAGTGCTGCTAGAGACTGGAGACTTGGTTTCTCATGAGATCAAGCGTCTGAGGAAGAAGGACAACTGGACAGCGCCTCACACAGGGGGTCCATCTGCTGCTGCTGCCACAGGGGGTCCGTCTGCTGCTGCTAATGCCATGGGGACCGAGGGTGAGGCTGCTACTGATGCTCATGAGGAGAACTTTGGCCCCTCTAGTGCAGAACCATCGTGGGCACAGAAGCTTAAGCACAAGATGAAGAAGCTTTTCTGCATGGAGTCTCATGGTCAGTACATGACTCATGTGGCGGAGAAGCATGCCAGGACGCGCCACAAGGATCTCATGCGTCAGATGGGAGCAACAGTTGCCAGTGGGTCTGAGGGTCAGATCACTGAACAGGAGGACTGGATTCATCGGAATTGCCACTGGACCGACTCCGATGCCGAGCAGTTTTCGACCCACGATGAAGATGCAGAGATGTGATGTTCGAGATCTTCCTCCTCCCATCACCTGGAGTCGTAGTGTCACTCTATGCCCTTTTTGGTGTCTCGCTGCCAAAGGGGGAGAGAGTGTAGAGATTTGCTTCTTGTGTCGTGCTTTGAGTCATCTTGTGGTTTCTTGTGTGTTCTCTTGGTGTCCTTCTTTGGTTTGGTTTGGTGTGAGACCTAAGTTCTAGACATATGGTGTCAGACATATGCTCCCTATCGCTACCTTCTTACTTACGTCATTTCAGAGTTCTGTAGTTTATTGTGAGATGCATGCTTGTCCTGTTTATTCACTTCTCTCATATATCTTGTGCTTAGTATTGTTGGACTATAAAATATAGGGGGAGTGTTGATCCGAATGTGTGTGTCGTGCCATCTCTTGATGCACACATTCTGGGGGAGCCCGTCTATATTTTGTAGTTCTTAGCTTTCTTCGTTTTATTTCTTTTCCTTGCGCAAATCCCTAGTTGTCATCAATCCACCAAAAAGGGGGAGATTGTTACGGCATATCTCTCTCAAGGTAGTTTTGGTGATTGATGACAACATGTTTGCGGACTAATCTTGTGCTTTGAATAATTCACAGATTCTCCCCTGGCACGAGACGCCTTCTTCCCCTCGGAATGTATTTCAAGACGGTGTAGCTCTTTCGTTTCTTTCTCGGTGGACTAGTTGTGTAGAGGGCACCGTACTATCAAGAGGGGGTCCACTGGGGTTTTGCATGGGTGGAATCATCACGTACACATCAGCTTCTCACCCTCCGAGCATTTCCTTTCCATTGAAGAGATCTCTCCTCTCTTCCTTGTCCTGTCTGGGTCCCTACGGTAGTAGCGCGCCACCCAACGGTAGTACCGCTGAGGAGCCACAAGCGCCAGTACCGCTCCATAGCGGTAGTACCGCCCGTGGCTCCATAGCAGCAGTACCACTGGGGGCCTGGCACCTCCGCCTTGTCCTCAGCATCTTTGAGAGATTCCTTCTCTCTCGCGCGCGCGCCCCAGCGGTAGTACCGCACTGCCTGCGGTACTACGGCCGAAGGGTCACAAGCGGCAGTACCGCTCCACAGCGGTACTACCGCCCTTGACCCCGCTGTCGTAGTACCGTTGGGCAGTCTGGCTCCTACTGCCTTGATTCGAGAGGTCTTTTTCTCGTCTCGGGTTTTGCGGCACTAGTCACAGTTGTAGTGGCGGTAGTACCGTTCCAGGAGCGGTAGTACCGCCCTACCACCGCGGTAGTACCGCATTTGGGTCCGTTCCCTACTAGTCTCCTCAGTGTGGCAGTACCGCTGGCTGGCGCGGCAGTGCCGTTGTCCTGGTGGTAGTACCGCCCCCTCTCAGCGGTAGTACCGCCCTGTGCAGGGCTGGTTGGTGGGGGGCAACGGGATTGTTGCCCCCACTATAAAAGGGAGTCCCCTTCTTCCTTCTCACCTACCTCTTCCCCCAAGTTCCATTTATTGCTCAAGCTCCATTAAATACTCCAAGCTCCATTTTTGCCTGATCTGTCTCTCTAGCCAATCAAACTTGTTTATTTGCTCGGGAGTGGTTGAGAAGGCCCCGATCTACACTTCCACCAAGGGATTTTCGATTCCCCCACTCATCCCTAGTGGATCTTGTTACTCTTGGGTGTTTGAGCACCCTAGACGGTTGAGGTCACCTCGGAGCCATATTCCATTGTGGTGAAGCTTCGTGGTCTTGTTGGGAGCCTCCGATTAAGTTGTGGAGGTTGCCTCAACCTTGTTTGTAAAGGTTCGGTCGCCGCCTTCAAGGGCACCAATAGTGGAATCACGGCATCTCACATTGTGTGAGGGCGTGAGGAGAATACGGTGGCCCTAGTGGCTTCTTGGGGAGCATTGTGCCTCCACACCGCTCCAACGGAGACGTACTTCCCCTCAAAAGGAAGGAACTTCGGTAACATATCCTCGTCTTCACCGGATCCACTCTTGGTTATCTCTTACCTTTACTTGTGCAAGCTCTTTAGTGTTTCTTCCCTTGCTTGCTTGTATGCTTGTTGTTATTGAATCATATAGGTTGCTCACCTAGTTGCACATCTAGACAACCTACTTTGATGCAAAGTTTAATTTGGTAAAGAAAAGCTAAAAATTGGTAGTTGCCTATTCACCCCCCCTCTAGTCAACCATATCGATCCTTTCAACCTTGTCGACCCCAATCATGGAGGGAAGACCCAAGTATTTATCCGATAAAACTCCGTCATCATATTCAGAATTTGGCATACCTCCGCCTTGACTTCCACCTCCGCATTAGGACTGAAAAAATAGAGCATTTTGCCTCGCTCACCAATTGGCCTGATGCCGCACAGTAATCATCCAAAATTGATCTTAACGTGTGAGCATTTTGCTGGTCCGCCTTCATCAAGACAAGTGAATCTTTAGCAAAAAGTAAGTGGGAAACAACGGGGGAGTCCCGACAGACCTTGACACCATTTAAGTTCCCCGCTGCCTCCTCATGGGCTATCAGCGCCGATAAGCCTTCAGCATAGAGCAAAAACAAATAGGGCGACAGGGGGTCTCCCTGTCTAAGGCCCCTCGTGGGTGAGAAGGGCAGTGTTTCATTGGAATTGAACCAAACTTTATATTCCACTGATGTGACACACGCCATGATCAGCTTGACCCATCTTGGATCGAAGCCTATCTTAGTTAACATTGCTTCCAGGAACACCCACTCGACCCTATCGTAGGCTTTATGCATGTCAAGTTTTACTGCACATGTTCCTATTTTTCCCTTCTTCCTCTTCTTCATTGTATGCAAACACTCGTACGCTACTATAACATTATCAGTTATAATCCGTCCAGGAACAAAAGCGCTTTGAGTTTCACTAATTATATCAGGAAGCAACAACTTCAAATGAGAGGCCAACATCTTTGAAATTACCTTATAAACCACGTTACACAAGCTTATTGGTCTGAATTGTGTGATCTTCTCTGCATTATCTACCTTCGGAATGAGGACAATGGTCGTAGTGTTCCAACCTTCAGGGATAATGCCACTGTTTACTGCTTGCAAGACCTCTCGCACCAGATCCTCCCCCAAGATTGGCCAAAACTTCTTATAAAATATCGCATGAAGTCCGTCTGGCCCCGGCGCTTTTAAGTCTCCTATAGAGAAGAGAGCTCTCCTCACCTCTTCTGCAGTATAGGGAGCTAACAGGGAGTCATTCATATAACCCGAAGCACAAGGTTTTACTTTATTCAAAACATCTGCATGTGGTACATTAACTTTCGAAGAAAACAGGTGCTGAAAGTATTCTGTTATCAATGTTCTCATTGCTTCATTATCTTCTACCCAATTACCATTATCATCCAACAAGCGTTTAATGTGGTTCCTCTTCTTGCGTGTTGTAGCAAAGTTGTTGAAGAAGTTCGTATTCCTATCTCCGAATTTAAGCCAATTGGCTCTACTCCGTTGCACCCAGTATATTTCCTCCTTTTCTAAATTTTCTTCAATCTCTATAAAAATGACACGCTGCTGGTCTACCGCCTCATCAGAAAGAGGGCCCAACCGCAGCTTTTCAAGCTCCGCCTTGAGTTCCTCCAGCCGCTTCTGTGGCGCCTTCAGAATCTCACGATCCCATATATGCATCTCTCCGTGCACTACAGCAGTGCGATCTGCAAGAGACGAACTAGGACTGGTTCTTTCCCATTCTTCCGATACAAGACGTTTGACATCGTCTTCTTTGAGCCACCTTGCCTCGAACTGCTTAATCCTTGCTCTGAAGTTCTCTCCAACCACATCGCCCTCTGTATCTAAAAGAATAGGTCAATGATCAGATTTGGTGTGCTCCGCATTGGTGACCTTGGCATACGGGAACATAGAATGGAATTGCCCATTGCAAACAGCCCGGTCCAGCCTCTCCCGTAGTCTCCTCCTTCTCCACGTATATTGATCACCCGAGTACCCCAGATCCTCGAGTTCACAGTCAACCAAGGCCTCACTGAACTTTTGCATCATGCTCATAGGACGTGGGGCTCCAACCTCCTTCTCATGCGAGTACAAGATCTCATTGAAATCACCAGCCAAAACCCAAGGGAGACGGTCTTGTTGATATAAACCTCTCAAGTAACCCCAGGAGAGATGTTTGTCCTCCCACCGTGGTTCACCATAAAATCCAGTAAATCTCCATTCCTCCTATCCCGCTGTTCCAACCAACACATCAATAAAGTTCTTTGTGCTTCCACGAACTTGCAGGCCAGTGGGATTTCGCCAGAACAATAGCAAACCCCCATTGTTACCAGCGCTCTCTACCACCTCCACCCTATCCATCTTTATTTTTTTCCTTAATTTTTCTGCCCTAGCAGTATTCAAATGTGTTTCGGACAAGAAAAACACATCCGGCCCCCATTGCTTCTGGATCTCCAGAAGCGCTCTTTCTGCCACGATACTGGTCGTACCGCGAGAGTTCCAGCATAGGATTTTCATTGCTCCCGGCGACACCCTCGAGGGGAGTCGCCGATTTACTGGAGGAAACATTAACATCATCCGATGCAGCCTTAAACCTCTTCTGATCGTGAATCTTTTGTGGGGTGCTGAGCTGATTCTTATCTAATGGTTCACTAGCTATGTTTTCCAGCAACTCAACCTTTTCACTGACAAACCCTGGTGGAGGATTTACCCCTGCTCCCACCTGGTTAACACCTACGCCATAATTGATCACATTCCCATCCTGTCCAATCAACCTCTTCCTGGCTAGTGGTACTAGTGCTCCATCATTACGGGCAGGCTCAGGTTCAACCTCCATGATGTATCTTTCTTGACGATTTGGGTCCCCTGAGCTCCCTTCACCTCTTCCAAAGCATCTTCCCGAGCCTCTTCCTCTATCTGGCCGGCCATCCGGCCCCGACTGTCCCCTTCCTCTGCCTGATCCGTTAGGTGCCTCATCAAACTTGACCAGTAACCAATTACCCCATTCACAATCCTCTTTTCTGTGTATTCCATCCCCGCACTCAGTTACCACATGCCCCATCAGACCACAGAAATCATAGAAGTCTGGAAGTTTTTCATACTCCACAGGGTATCTCTTGCTCTCCTTAAGGGTTAAGGGCACAAAGCGCACAAGAGGGGTATCAAGCTTCAGGTGAACACGAACTCTCAGAAACTTTGTAGGGTTTATTCGACCTTCATTGACAATGACCTTCACAGGAGGTATTCCAACTTTTCTTGCTATTTTCTCCGCAATCTCCTTTTTTCTTCATGAGCCCATCAAGGATGCCTATGATACATGCCCACGCTGGGATGCAATCCAGCTTGTACTCATCAACGTTTGTCCGACCATCGTATTCCTCCATAGGAACTGCTGCGTTCCTAAATAACCAGGGCCCTCCGTTCATCACGCGATTCCAATCACCAAGACACATAAACTGGCCCAGGAACAGATTTGGTTTCATCGCCTTGAAGATCACTCCCTGTGCTGGTGCCCAAGCGTTCCTCATCGCTTTATACAGGGCAACATGGCTAAAGGGTCATTGTGTATGAACCCTAAAAATAGTGATCCATCTCGTCTCTTCAATCAATTCATCGATCTCACCTGACAAATCCAAATCGTCCTCCTCCTCTCCGTGAAGATTCAGACCCTGGAATATGTCCTCTATACTTGGATCTAGGCCTCGGGCACCCTCCCCATCTCCACTACCAGATGCGCCTCCCGCCGGCGCCCTTGCTCCTTCTGTTTCCGCCATGCAAACTCACACGATCGCTAGCAGACAGTTGTGAATCACAGCCAGATCAGTAGATGCCAATCTGGTCATGAGATTTGTCTAGGATAGCAGGGTAGTTTAGGAACCCTAGCGGTCGCCGGCAGGGGAAAAGAGGGGAACCCTAGATGCCTAGGGGAAAAGGGGTACTCTTCATAATTAATCCCGCGCTACTGCTACTTACTAGTAGCGTTGCCCGAAGACCCATGCTATTAGTAAATATTATTGATAGAGCATGGCCTAAAAAACAGCGCTACTAATAAATATCCTCAACCGTGCCATGCGGATATGCTGTATTAGTAGGGCGGATTGTACCACCCGTGCTACCACTAAGAAAATAGTTGTAGTGCGTGAGGTACAACCCGCACTACTACTATCGGTCGACGAAACCCGTTTGTGGACCCCACTTAGTAGTAGCGCGGGTTTGCTAGGCCACACCATCACTACAAACGCCCAGCTCTTCCTCTCCCGACACCCACCCACCTCCGTCTCCCCTCGACTTTGACCTAGACCAGGAAGCCATGCTCACCTCTTTCTCTCCCACCGCCTCCACCACCACCACCACCAGAAAACCCTATAGCCCGGACGCGGATGAGCCATATGGCTAGCTTCGGTGGCGACACGCACCCCGCCAAGCGGGGGAGTGGGCACTCTCCTTCCTCTCCTGGGCCTGAGAGAGGACCTACGCCTCATCCGCGCGCGGGCCGGGGTGCTCGAGACCTTCCTCGGCGCGTCGGTCCCGGAGCCCGACCTGTTTGCACGCCTCCGCAGAGCCTAGAACACCACATCCTCCTCTGGCTCCGCCTCGGGGATCGGGAGGACGCGGTTGGACCTCTTGGCGATAGGGAAATATGTGTTCCATAAATATTTAAAATGTCACTGCAATAAAACATTTTGAAATAGATGTTTCAGATAATTTTTTGAAGGAAGTGGATAATTTTTCTGAAGACCTCCGTTGTGGCCGTTGTGGCTGCGACGGCGTTGCATGGGCGTGGCCATGCATGGATTGATCAACAGCTAGCACGGTGGAGCCGGGCTGGGCATGGTGGGAACAACCAAGTGTACTTGATGTCCTAGTCTTGTTTTCTGCAAAAAGGAAAGAAGGCAGCTTTTTTTATTTTTGAGGGTAACTAGGGATTTTATCCAAAATTGAGGACATTAGGAATACAAGCTATCTCTGGCAAAACCCCTAGCCACACATGGCGACCCACCGCGAGAGACGCATCTCCCTTAGCTAGCAAGTGGGCCTCAAAATTATTGTCTCTACTTTCAAAACGGAACTCAACAGAAGAAAAATAGTTTCTACTAGTTTGAATCTCCCTAAGGATAGGAGCATAAGATGGTGAACCTGCAGTTTTGATGTTCGATATCACTGCTACACAATTTGAGGCAATCAGAAGATCCTGCAGATTAAAATCCCGTGCGAGGGCTAGCGCCTCGCTGCATGCTTGTGCCTCCAAGCTTGCCGGGTCGGTGAGGCCTTCAAAAACCACCGCTGACGCACCCAAGAATTTCCCAAATTTGTCTCAGCATACAACTCCTACCGCACCCTTCTCTCCTAGAGTTGACAGGCCCCCATCACAGTTAAATTTTGCTACCTCGCCCGGAGGTGGTAGCCACACTTTAGCTCTCGGCCGAACCACTCATCCTTCAGGTGCCCTGGGGTTGTGCAAATTAGCTATATCTAGCTCCTCTAGAAATCTCTTAATAAAGCTCATGGTTGATAGCGGGCTCTGGTATTCATTCTCATGGATAGCCTTCCTCCTAGCCCACCATATCGCCCACATGGTCACTAAAACTCGAGCAAGATCTTGTTGATTTGTAGTCTCAAAAAGCCAGAACAGCCATAGCCTTGCATCTTCGTTTTGGTTTGAGATCACATGCTCGAGCAGCTCCTCATCCTCCAAGGCCCACACACATCTTGCCATGCAACAACTGAGTAGCGAATGGTGCCAAGTGTCCTCCTCCGCACCAGGAGAATCAGCCATGTGCCTTTCATGTCTAACAAGGCCTGTTGGAATGGATTTATGCACCAAACGCCACACAAAAACCCGGATTTTCGATGGAACCTTCACCTTCCACAACTGGGTCCATGAATTCTTGTCAGCTGTAATATTGGAATGGCCTGGCCGGTGTTCCAGCCAACCTTCTCTTTGTGTTTTGATAGCACAAATCATCCTGTATGCTGACCTTACCAAAAAGATACCACGCTTATCGTAATGCCCAGCCTAAAAGTCCTCCTGTAGCCGGGTGCTGAGTGGTATATTGAGAATAACCTCAACATCAGCAGGAGTGAAGTGATCAGTAAGGACTTGCTTGTTCCACGACCGAGTGACAGGATTAATAAGATCCGATACCATCATCGGAGGATTTGCTGATCGGGCACAAATGGGCCTCAACCTATAATCCCTCGGGACCCAGTTCTCCTGCCAAATATTTGTACTTGCACCTGAACCAATTCTCTTGATAAGACCTAAAGACAGAATATCACGGCCTTCCAACAGAGAGCGTCAGACCTGGGAGGGTGCAGTTCCCAACGTGGCATTTAGCAAATCAACATTGGTGTAATACCAAGCTTTTAGAACTCGAGCACTTAGCTCCCGTTGCTGCGTTAACCTCCAAGCTTGGCGGGCAAGTAGAGCCAAATTGAAAAGCTCGACATCTCAAAAACACAAACCACCCATAAACTTTGGTTTTGACATAGTTCTCCACGACACCGATGCTGTCTTCCTCTTACCGTTTTTACTCCCCCACCAAAAATTCCGGATCGTCAGACTGTTAATGTGCTCGCATAAACCCCGAGGTAGCTTGAAACATGCCATCGAGTATGTTGGGATGGATTGGGCCACAGATTTAATAAGGATCTCTTTCCCTCCAGCTGATAAACACTTCTCCATCCAACCTTGAACCCGTTTCCAGATTCTGTCTTTTAACAAGTATTTGAAAGATCCTTCTTTAGCTCTGCCCACATCCGAAGGCAGTCCCAAATATTTCTCAGTTAGCGACTCGTTGTGTACATCAAGAATATTCTTGATCGTGACCTTTATGGAGTCCGCTACATCCTTATTGAAAAAAATCGAAGATTTTTCCACATTTATTCTCTGACCGGAGGCATCACAATAAACTCTGAGGAGCTCGCTGACACGTGTAGCAGACGCATCATTAGCCTAGAAGAAAAGTAAGCTATCATTGGCAAAGAGGAGGTGATTAACCAACGGGGCATCTGGTGCCACTGCAATCCCCTAAACACCATTTTGAGACTTCAACAAGCATGAAAGTCCCTTAGCTGCAAGCAGGAATAAATATGACGAGATCGGGTCTCCCTGCCGCAACCCACGAGATGGCCAGAAAACATCCAGACTACTACCATTAAACAAAACGGAGAAGGAAAGAAGACAGCTTGACGGCCGGACGGAGCGACGGCGTGATCGATCGAACGGAGCTCTAGGAGGAGATTGGGCCGTGGAGGAACGGAGCTTGAGTAGGAGATTGGGCCGTGATCGATCCACGTCGTGTGGAATGCATGCACGCGATGCGATGTTTTCTTTTTCTTGAAGAAGGAATGCGAGTACACAGGCGACGTGCACTCGGCGAGCCGAACCGATTCGTTCTCGCTGCGGTCAAGGCCGTGCGCTGCGTATCCATCGCGCTCTCACCAGGCATACTAGATCATGAATGCGCGCGTCGCCACGCCCATCAATTTTTGATAAATTGATAAAAACTTCCCATAATAAATAAATATACAAAACATGAGAGATCATTTTTCATAAATTGGCCAATATATCATTAAGTTATCAAAGGAGAGAAATTTAACAAGTTTGCAGTGAAGTAGTGTGGTAGAGAAGATTGGGTGCGCTGGTAGCATGATGCTCTCCTAGAGAGGTATAGTCGTGGATGAGGAGAAGGAAACACATGTCATTATGCCAACTTCCATAAATCTAGTATATAGAATATGTATGATGGTGAAGAGGATCACAAGCTAAAGATGCAAACTATTATATTGCAAGGATAACTTATTGATAAAAATACTTTGTGAAACCAATAAGGTAGATGATATATATGGCATCCAAAATATTTTTTGAAACAAACATGCAAAATATTAATTATTTGCAGCCTTTAAGTAAGCATCCTAATAAGTTCATATTTTGATGGACGGCCAACTTCTTCATGACTACAAAGTTGAAATACATGTTGTTTTTCGTGAGAAATGACGTATAATTAAAAGGCATACTTTGTAAGTTCACTTCAGAAATTAAATTAGAATATTAGGATGGACCCAAGGTAAGTTACTTTGTCAAGTCCTGTGAGTTTTTTTACTCTGCTTCGATGCAATGTGCCTATGACTTCGTGCTTCACATCAATAGGATACTATGTCAATTTTATCATCATGAAGTTTCTCATCAATCTTCTGCATGGTTAGGCAAACTGGATACGTGTGGAAAATAAGACAATGCTTCAATTTACATGCATAGACTGACTGAGAGCATACATGAAAAAACAATTATGGCTGGGAGAGGTTCTACCGTACCAATGGTTGTGGATCAAGATGAAGAAGTGTGTCACGGGGAGCAGGATAGGAATTGCAGGCTGCAACGCGGCTTTGAATTCATGGTGTCCATCAGGGGTGAAGAGCAGGGTATCCGGGAACTGAATAATGCTGGCGAGTTGCGGAGAGCAGCGCGAGAGAGAGTCATATGCAGCCGTTCTCACCCATTATCCACACTCCTCTCGCCTCCTTCCTGCATCCCTCGCTACGAAGCTCTTCGCCTTGTCTTGTACCTCATCTTCGCCAGCTTAACGTATTTATTTGGACGATATCAACTGATCCGCCACCGCCGTCGCCTCGGTTAGGTTTTGTGAGGCACGCTGTCAGAGGGTTGGAAGAGGAGGCGGCGCGGGCACCGTGGCATCATACTGACGTGCGGCGCGGGCGCGGGTGTGGATGAGCTCCGCCGCCGTGTGGCGACAACGAGGAACATGCTAGGCCTACTAAATGGAAGCTTTTCCCTCCTTGCGGCCCATAGTGGGTGTTGGCCCAGTTCATAAGAAAATGCCCAGATTGTTCTGTGGAGCAGCAGCCCAATCACGTGGCCCTGCTAGTTGGCGTGAAGTTACGCAGCGGGAAGCCGAGTGCGGAATGACCCGGGCGATCTAGTCCGCCCATTAGTGAAACGAACGGCTTAGGACACCTAATCACTGTGCAAGGCTGTAGCTAGCTGCGTTTTACTGTTTAGTAATACGACGGTCGATGCACCAGCCGCCCGCCAAACCCTAATCCCCTTCCCGGCCCCTCACGATGAGGCCAGTAGACGGTGATGATCCCAAATCAACCGCCGCCAAACCAAGAGATGCCACCGGAGTCAAGATGGCAACGGGGATGAAACCCATCGGGTTTTGCCTTCCCAAACCCATCCTCACGAGAAAATCATAAACTCGTCCCCGTCCCCGTCCCCGTCCTCGTCATCGTGCGCGGGGCTAGTTTTTCGCCCGTCCCCTAAACCCATCATGTTTTCTAAACTCATGGGGAACCCGCGGGGAAATCGACATATATAAGGAAACATAGAACCAACAAAGAATAATATTTCAAAAACAAAATGATACCACATTTCAGCAACATAGATAATCAGATTTCAGCAACAAACAGGAGCATATTTCAGCCATACATGGTTAAACAAGATGTCAATTACACAAGTTCTAAAATATAATTCTTGGTTCACAAATCAAAAGCACAAATGAGACGAATAGTCCAATACATAAGTTTCGAAATAGAATTCATAGTTCACAAATCAGTTTAAAGTAGGAATCATCATAGCATCTTTCACATCTCCAAGCCTCCAAAAGACTATCTTCAAAGCTTGGTAAAAAAATGTATTTTGCCGGGTTTGCCGGGTTTCGGATTCGGGGACTACCGAAACGGGTGCAAACCCATGAAACGTGTCGGGTTGTATAATGTGCCCAACAACAGCCTCGCGGGGATGAAAAGACGCCCATCCCCGTCCCCTAATAGGGTAAAAACCCGCGGGGACGCGGGTTTCGGGGCCCCATTGCCATCTTGACACCGGAGGGGCGGTGGAGGGAAGGTTGACTCGCTCTCGTGCAAGATTGCAGGCGGTGGCGGCGGCGGCGGCGAAGACTGGCCCTGAAGTTCCCAAGCGGCCGACGGCAGAGGATGTGAGTAGGGGGGGAGCAAAAGAAGCACAAGAAGACGGCGGCGGGTGCAAGGTCCCTCTCCAAGGAGGAGCTCAAGTTAGCCGCCCGACCGCCAAACCCTAACACCCGCGAAGTGAAAGACTGGATCATTCGTGAAGATGAGCAAGGGAGGCTCTACAAGATGCCAGGTAGTGGAGGTCACGTCCTACCTACCTGCTGCCTGCTGCATGCCATTTTCTCTTCTTTTCTCTTCTCTTTGGTGTTCCTGTTTTTGCCTCTGCGCTAACTTCTTCTTTCTTTTTTGTTTTTCTCAAGTTTTTCGTGTTGATCTTCCGACCATTACAAGCGAGGTCAAGGATCCCGAAGATTGAGAAATCGATAAACAGCTTAGAGGACAGCGACATGGTGATGGACAAATCCAGGGCCGGTCCTGAGAATTTGGGGGCCTGGGGCGAAACTGAAATCCGAGGCCCCCTGGGTACAGATACTAAAATAATTACCATTTTCTGAGCGGCGATACGATGGTGCCGCTTGTTTAGGCGAAAGGATGACGACCATCCAGCAAATCATTTATGCACCAAGCCTCAACACAAACCATCTAGAGTGTGCATAAGTTACCGCATTAAAATATCCTATATGTATACATGAATTATTATGAATAAACACTTAAAGTGCATCAAAAAATGTCCATATCAAAGAGAAACATACCTTTTGTAAACACGTCGTCATGGTGGCTGGTGGACGCGGTGCATATGTCTGGTCTCCTCTTGGCAACTCGGCATCTCACTTGTCGGCGTGGTCCTCTTGGCGACTCAGCATCTCACTTGTCGGTGTGCCCACATGGCGGGTGACGATAGGAAATCTCAGGGTCACATGGCATCACACACAATCCCAGAGCTGGTACCTTTTTTTGAGGAAAAACAATGGTCATGAATTGATTGCTTACCAATTTTATTTGTTCGGCGAATGTAATTCGCAAATTTGTGGTTAAAGATCTAAAGGTACCTTACATGTCCTTCAGAATTCAGTCAAATGTCCATGTATCCAACTCTCGGTTGTAACATTCTTGAATCAAATCCGGAACAAAAACAAAATAATGTTGCATCATGCCACATCCATTGTTTGGTTTTGCTGCTGCTCAACATGTGCCTTTTCTGAAACTTCATTATCAGTATATGGTCACGATCGAGTCATGAGAGCAAAAGGTATCTCAAGCTTTTCCATCTTTATCACATACTCTAACAAGTATATGTGGGCAACAGATAATGAACTATAGATCGCGGGTAGGAGAAATCAAGCCATCAGGATGGGTATGCGTGTGGGAATCAGGAAGGAAGAAGGGGTTGCTGCATACTAATTGATCTGCGCGCAAGAGATGCACGAACCATCGATGAACTTCCCATGGATTGAAGTGCATCATCGGCGGCGCGGGCCAGAATCTCTTCCAGGGTTTGCCGCGAGGAATCACAAATCCTCCACAGCGTCGCTGGTATAGATCGATCTCTGAGTCGCGTACGCGTCGCCTGGGTTCGGCCTTTGGACAGTTGGACGAAGCAGCACTGGCCCAAGTGGGGGCCCCTTGATTTCAGGGGCCCAGGGCGGTCGCCCGCTCGGTTCTCGCGATTTCATCTATAGACCCATCTGGGTAATTATTATGTTCGTGATCATCAGAAAGTTCCTTTCTTCTCATTGATTCGTTCTAGCATAGCATATACAGCAGCTTAATTACGGTGACTGTCTGTGTATTAGATGGGGCACTACTTTTCCAGTGCACTGGTATTGTCTACGAGTTTGATGACGCGATAAAAACCACAAAGATCCTCACATCTTCTCGCATCTGCTGCAAGCTATGGCATCCCAAGCTAAAGGTGATTGATTACTGTAACATCAATTGACAGTGCTTCTTGTAAATGTTTACGACCCATATCATCCCTTTTGTCCTATATATACACTCGTATGGCACAAAAGGAAGACTACTGTAACATCATGTTTGATGTAGTAAGGAATCAGAATTTTTGGACCCATATGCCTTTTTTCCTTTTTTTTTGTTAACTTGGGTGTAGTATAATACCCGAGTGTAGCCACACCTTTCTCGTGTCCTGTTACGGTTACTATAAGTAATGTTGCCCATTTTGTATTTCAGGTGTTTGTTCATCTGTCAAACGATACCAAAGTGGAGGCACGATTCTTATTCTTCAACAAACATTATCAAGTTGCTCTGTTACAAATCGTAACTGAGCATACTTTGATGCCAGCCTCGTTTGGATCTCGACCAAATTATGATCAACAAGTCTTTTTCTTGGGCAGAGACAAAGATTATCTTCTCATTGTGAGAAGTGGTTCAATTTTAGGGTTGGAGCAACCATTTGCAGGGCAGAACCATTATCTCTTCTCCAGAGCTGGTAGCCCTGTGGTAAAATAATGTTTTAATGCTCTATAATTTTTTGTTTTATCTTCATATTTAACTACATATATATAGTATCTCCATGATTGGCAGCGGGTGTGTAGGCCGCTCGAGTACGGAGGCCTTGGCGTCCTGGATCTGCATCGCTTTGGTATAGCGCTTCGAACGCGCTGGCAGTGGCTTCAACGCACCGATCCCTCCCGCCTTTGGATTCACCTCCAACTACCTAACGATCCAGAGGTCAGCGCCATATTTCGCGCATCCACATACTGGCGCCTTGGGGATGGTCACTCCTGTCTTTTCTCGGAAGACCATTGGCTTGATGGCCAATCCGTCGCGGATGTTGCGCCCCATCTCGTCCCGCTCGTTCCCTGCCGGCATCGCCGGACCTGCACTGTGGCCGACGGACTTGCCGAGCGAGCCTGGATCAGGCACATCCAGGCGGCTCTGACGCCACTTGCCACAGCCGAGTTCGTCGAGCTTTGGCGCCGCCTGCAGTTACTCGCGCTCTCCGACCAGCCGGGCCGTCTCCTTTGGCGCTGGACTGACAGCGGGATTTACTCCGTCAAATCTTGCTACATGGCCCTATTCGCTGGTTCCATGCGCGCTCCGCACTGGAGGCTCACCTGGCGGAGCTGGGCGCCCTTGCGGGTGAAGTTCTTCGCCTGGCTTGCCCTCCAAGACAGATGCTGGACGGCGGCTCGCCTGGCTCGGTATAGTCTTCCGCATCACGCTGCATGTCTTTTCTGCGACCAGGCGATGGAGACTATGGAGCACATCCTTGTTGTCTGCCCATTCTCGCGTCAGGTTTGGCATGCCTGCTTCACTTGGTGCTACCCTCACGCCCCTGCACCAACTCCCAATGTCCGCTTCTTGGACTGGTGGCACGATACGACATCCGCGGCGCCAGCAGCGAATCAAAAGGGGATCGCCTTGCTCATACTCCTGGTTGCATGGCTCATCTGGAAACACCGAAACTCCTGCATCTTCGACGGC
Organism: Triticum urartu; assembly: GCF_056163025.1. NCBI lineage: Eukaryota > Viridiplantae > Streptophyta > Magnoliopsida > Poales > Poaceae > Triticum > Triticum urartu. Next base: position 32,682,134 of record NC_141877.1, read on the forward strand.
ATCCCCCCCTCCGCCTCTCAACTTCTCCACGACATCAAGGAGGAAGCACGCTCCTGGGCCAAGGCGGGGGCCAATGGCCTCGCCACCCTCACACTGTAGCCACCTATGAGCGTTTGGGGCTGAGCAAACCCACTTTCCCTCATGCTGGCACTAGGATCTTCGCATATCTTGTGTACATAGTATCCTAGCGCTCCCACCCCCACTCATGTAACTCTACTATCCTCCTTTTAATGAAAGATACACAAGCTTTTCGTATTCGTGATAAAAGATAGTATCTCCATGATTAATTCCATATTATGTTTGTGTTGTAGGCTTGCACTGGTGGGCCTGTAATCGACAAACATGGCCAGGTTATAGGAATAATGATGGCTAATCGTTTCAGTGGAACTGCCATTGTTTCTATCTCTACAATGATGAAGTGTATTAAAATGTGGTATCGCTTTGGGTAAGTTCAGTTTTATTTGTACCACAATCCTGTCATTATTGAAAGATTTTAGTTGAATAAATCTTGTAGTTAGTGTTTACAAAGGTGCTAGCTAGATGCTAGCAGGTCAGCTGACTGGCCATATATCTCTCTAAATGTGTAAAAGGTCTCACATGATGAACACTAACTTAAAGTCTACCGGCCTAACTTAAGCTTAAATTTTAAGTTTGATCATTAGAAGTTGCCACATTAATAATTGGTTACCACAGGTGTGCAGTCTGGTTTGCCTACGGATTTAGCTTGCAGAGATGATTTACCACTGGCCAGGGCCACACTGCAATGACAAGTGCCTTAGTTGCTGGGGCAAGGGGGCAGAATGAAGAATTAGAGGGATAGAGGAGAAGCACAAATAGGTAATAGATTATTCATCACAGAACTAAGACAAGCAGACTTAAACATTACTAGGACTCCCTTTGTACTATTACTAACTAGTGGCCCAAACCTAATTAAGCATATTGTGAAGAGATAATTGAATCCCAACTTTGTTTCTTCATCACTCAGCTATTGGTTCTCTATATCTGTGCTGAATCAACTTGCCTCTCTCTCGTCACTATCCTAATTAAACAGTACTTCTCATCTAATCCATTTTACACAATAAGCTTCTTTAGAAACTACGGTTATCAAATGCTATATGTGTCCCCTGGCCGTCCATACTCTTATTTGCCTTGTTAAATCCTTGTGAACATTAGTTATGAGATAAAACTGTAACAATAATACCGTGTAGTAACACCGCAAGTATAAAGTGATCCAAATACCAGTACTGGCTACTTAATGAAGCAAAGCATTATTGCAGTCGCATTATTCATCCGGTGCTCGATCTGGACTTGAAGGCAGTAAGGATGCTCAATATTTATCGCCGAGATGAGCTATCTATCCGCCACAATGTCAAGAGTGGTTTCATTGTAGATCAGGTTTGATTACTCAATATGTATATAGCCCCTCTCCCTTCCATTTTTTATATCTTGTGTCGGTACTTAAGTGATCAAGCTTTTTCACCAATTTTCTGCTGTTCCTCAAAAATAAAATAAATAAATCATGTTCTTGATCTTGGTGCGTAATCTACTTAACTCTAATGTTTGTATAGGTGCTTCATAACTCTACCGCTCAAAATATGGGCATTAGAAGAGGAGATGTCATAGATGTGATGTCATTGGAGCTTGGTACAACTTTATCTGAGGTGTACATCCTTTAACTCTCTATAAAATCAGTTCATTTAGATAATATGGTCAATTGTAGCTAATTCGGTCAATTTGGGAGCAGTTTGAAGACAATCTTCTTGAAATTAGTTGGCAGTTTCTGGAAAAGGAACTTGATCCGATTCTGGACCTGCAGGTATGTCTAGGTTGTATACAACAACTGAATATCCACTATGGAATTTATTATTTAAAAGAACCTTCTTTTCATTTACAAATATTTTGCTTTGTTCCTCGTAGATTCCAGTCCACAATCTCTATGACAGAAAGCGCGTGTACGGTGTTGCCTATGAGGTTCAGGAATGCTACAGTGAATAAACATGATTCAGTAAGTTCATTTTTCTAGGGTGGTGTAGTGACTATTAGCTAGTGATTTTTATTAGATTCATGTTCTACTAGGATGTGCCTCCTTGAATGGAAGATCTGAGACTTTTTATAATTTTGACTAGTGTTTTTTTTCGTGTCTGATTCTTGCTTGCTTTCTTTGCGATGGTCATCTCTTACATTCGGTTTTTCAACCACTGAACCTTGACGTAGTTGTCATTAATTACCCTACTTTATTAAATTATTTCTATTGTTATGTTGAACTATTTTTATAAACCCAGCTTGCCAAACCATTTATGAACGATTTAGCATTTTTTGAGAAATTATGAACGACTTAGCTAGCTGACCATGGTTGCGTAAACTGGGCTTTCACATTTTTGTTTAGCAGCCAGCTAACTTTTACTCTGAGATCCATTCTCTTACGTGGGTGTGGGTGTATCATGCAGCTTGAGTTCGAAGTTACCAAGAAGTGATTGGAGGTTGTCATCCGAGGTAATAGAAGGCGAGAGTTTTGATTCATATTACTCCCTCCGTTCCAAATTACTTGTCTTGGATTTGTCTAGATACGGATGTATCTAGACTCATTTTAATGCTAGATACCTCCGTATCTAGACAAATCTAAGACCGGTAATTCGGAACGGAGGGTGTAGTAATCATCGTTTCATGGGACTATATATTGGAAAACTGGGAATGATTTTATCATTCAATGGTACATGTTCAAGGTGGGTGTTGTTATGGATGGAAATTAAGCACCTTCTCGTCCAATACGACTTCTTGAGATACGTGTCCGCCCGGTGCTTGACTGATTGTGATATGGAATCTTTTAGACAGAACGCTATATATGGATGTAATGAAGACGTTGTTTTGGAGTTTGGACTGAAAACAAAGCTTAGGTATCCCCAAAGATGAGACAATAAGCAAAGAGAACCCTGCGCGCCGCCACTCGTCTCCTCCGTCGGCCTCTCCCTCTCCCGCCGCCGCCGCGAGGCGCCGCAGGCAAAGCCCGGCCGGTGTGGGTGGCGGCGGGGATCTCACCCCCTTCCTCGCGGTCAGTTGCTGGCGCGGGATGGCGCAGCCGCGGGAGGGCGTTGGGCTGTGCGGGGCCCGGCAGCGCGGCGGCGGGCGTGCTGGGTGGCGGCGGTGCAGCAGTGACCTAGGGGCCTCTCGTCGTGCGGTGGCTGCGGTGTGTCTTCCTCTGGTGGTGACGCACAGGACGGCCCCGGCCAGATCTGCTTGATTTGGCTTCGGCGGCCCGTCGTGCGGCGGGGGCAGCGGGCTACCTGGGCCACGGGCGTCTGGTTCTGCCATGGCCACGGCTGGCGGAGCAGGAGCGCGTGGCGGCGGCGGTGGATGATGCGCATCCAGGCGGGCGGGTGGCGGCTCGGTTGCTTGCTCTGCCCTATGATGGCGCGGACCGTGTGTGGCTTGGGCTGTGGGTGGCTGGCGTTGCCGTGCTTAGGGGTGGCGATGCTGGTGGCGTGGTTGCGATGGTGGCAATGTGTACGCGTCCTGGGGTCCGGCCGGGCCTTCGTCCCGGACGGGGTGACGGCGTGTGGCGCGGGCGGACGGTCCATGGGCCCTTCCTTGGCTGCAGTGGCGGCGACCCTTTCCCCTATCTTCGTCGGATGGGCAGCTGTCGGTGGCCTCTCGCCGGTTTGTGCCAGGGGCAGTGGTGAGGCGAAGCCGGGTGCTTCGGGTGGGAAGGCCAGTAGGAGGGATGGGGGCTTGAAGTGGTGCCCCCGTCTTCGGCACAAGCGTGTGCCGCTCCTCCCTTCCCGCTTCCTCACCCCGGTGCTTGCTGGTCGCTGACTCGGCGTTGCTTGAGGCGGGATGGTTTGTTGCTTCCGGCGGTGGTTGGGGTTTGTGTTGTCCAAAGCTTGCTCCTTTGATGTTCTCGGGGCTGTCTGGTTGCAGGGCGGTGGCCCTGGTGGTGGGAAGCGTGCTGATCTTGGGCAGATTGCGCGGCTCAGGTGTAGGAGGGCAGTCATGGCCACTCGTGCGGCATGGTTGTGGAAGGTTGGCGGAGCTGGATCGGTGCACCGGGGTACATCACCTGCCTATTCCCGGCCGACGGTGGCGGCGTCCGTGGACGTCGTTTCCTCCTTGCAGGCTCCGTCGTGGTGCTCCCTCTCCCTTCGGATTACTCCGGGTGAAAACTTGATCTGCGTGATCGGACGGTGACGGCTATGGTCGTGCCCTTCTTGAAGGCACCGTTTTGGAGTCCTCGCTCCGCCGTTGGCCTCTCACCTCTCCTAGGTATCGTTCTCGGTGATCTCTGTTGGCTCAAGGCGGTGCTCCTTTGCTTATCCTTTGTGTGCTTTGTAGTAGTTGGAGTGGTGTGTTGGTGCCCGGCACCCTTGTATCTCGTCCTGGGTGTGTGTTGTGTGCGGTGTTGGGTGGTGTGTGTTTGTATCGTTCTCTCGGATGTACTGCGATATTGCTTTAGATATAAAGCGGGGAAACCCTTTTTCGTAGATATTTAACCTTAAAGAGGGGGAAAATGCAAAGCAAATATCAACTTGTAACATCTTAGGGCCCATTTGGAATGTAGGACAGGAAAAACTTAGGAATAGAGAAAGTGCATGAATTGGATGTTATGTTTTACGTCGCGTGGCAGATGGGGTGTGCACAGGTGTTGGTCATCGGAGGATAGTATGATGAACTCCCTTGAGATTCCACGCTTCTTGCTACGTGGATTTATGGCACGCAAGGGCGGGGGCACCAACCCTATTTTTCTTTGGGCTTTCAGGTTTGAATATTTTTTGGACCAAAAGTCTAATTTCGCTTGTATATTCGTGTTCCTTGTGACGAGGGCTTTCAAATAAGACCACTTTTGAGTATGTTTCAATGAGTTTTTAAACTTTCATCAAGTTTCAAGTGCTGAAACTTAGTACGGACAAATGACAAAATCAATAAGTTTCACATACTAAAATCTAAAGGGTCGAGCTAACTGCCACACGTGTGGCAGGAAGGAAGACGCACCACACGTCTCTAATGTAAACAGATTGCCACGTCATCGCATGCATGCATGTAGGAATCTTTTTGGATTTTCAGTTTTTAAAATGTTTTATCTCTTAAACGAAAAATCCGATTGAAAATCCGTTTTCACCATTAAATCCCTCGCGATGAGATCTTTGAAACTAGATCCCATGTTGATATGTTTTGATGAAAAAAAATTTGGATTAAAAGTTGCCATGTCTATTGCATATGAATTGCCATGATGTTTACACTGAAGTTGCCATGATATGTTTCAGCTATTTTCTTCTACATTTAAAAGTAAATTTTGACATTTATAAAACGAGGAATTAAGAAACTAGACTTGCCATAAACCATAAACTAAAATTGCCATGATACATGCACATAAAATTGCCATGGTTCGTACAAGAAATAATTTTCATGGTCAAAGTACTGGAGTTGCCATCATCAAAATACTAAAATTGCCATGATCTACAAACTAAAATTGCCACATGGCAACTTTAGTTTAAGCCCTATGGCAACTGCAGTGTAAACATCGTGGCAACTTCTGGCAAAAAAAAATTCGTCGAAACATATCAACATGGGGTCTAGTTTTGAAGATCTCGTCGAGACGGATCTAATGGTGAAAACGGATTTTTAGTTCGCTTTTTTATTTAGGAGATACAACATTTTTAAGCCGAAAACAAAAAAAAATCTGCTGATGTCATCTATTCATACTAGCAAAATGAGTGGTGATGGAGGTGTGTGGGTGATGTGCAAACGCCCACACGTGTGGGCGTTAACATTTCTGAATCTAAAACTTGGTGTGCCTTCGTGTAGAATCCTGTGACTTTGTGGATTGCAAAGCAATCATGTGAACGGGCGGGGCTGGGCAGATGCGGATTTTTTTTCAAAACTATCATGTTTTTTGTAGCAATTTCGGAAACTATAGCGCAGAATAAAAAAAACGCAAAACTAGTAGCCCGTCGGCCAGGAGTGGGCCGAAGTAGTACTTTTCGGCCACAGCTAGGCCGAAGTAGTACTTTTCGGCCAGAGCTAGGCCGAAGTAGTACTTTTCGGCCAGAGCTAGGCCAAAGTAGTACTTTTCGGCCACACTTAGACCAAAATAGACTTTTTGTCAAGTCTAGGCCGAAAAGTCACTTTTTGGTCATCCCTAGGCCGAAGTTGCATGGCTCATGCTGAATTGTATTTTGTTGCCACCCGTTTCCCGCCCACCCCTTCCCGCCACCCGTTTCCCGCCAACCCCTTCCCGCCTTATTTTCCCGCCAATCCGTTCCCGCCTTATTTTCCCGCCAATCCCTTCCCGCCTTATTTGCCCGCCAATCCCTTCCCGCCAACCCTTTCCCGCCATACCGTAGTTATTCTTTCCCGCCATTTTCTCCTCTGTATCTATAAAACCCCCTTCAGGCGGAGGTGGATAAGCATTCCAGTGTAGTGTAGTCGAGATGTCCCATTATCCATTCGATTGTAGTTTTCATCCTGAGATGAGCAGCACTCTGCTGAGTCTAGCTACCGATTTCAGGATGGACAATAGGATAGTTCCATGGGACGAACTCACCGGTAGTGACACCATAATGAATGAGTTGGCTCACCAACTACGTAGGTCTGGGTGGCCTGAAAGGACCTATGAGGAGGTACGTCAAGAACTTCTTAGGTTGCATGAAAGGTGGAAGAAGGTGGTGGAGCCGAAGAGTGAAACTTTCAAAAGGACTGCAGAAAAGCATCCATTTTTATGGACTGAGGAGAGCGAGGACGACGATGATATCTTCATGCCGCCGCTTCCGGGTTCTGCATCGTCGAAGGGCAAGAGTTCTGCATCGTCCGAAGGAAAGATTTCTGCATCCGCGAAGGGCAAGAGTTTTGTATCGACCAAGGGCAAGAGTTCTGCATCGACGAAGGGCAAGAGGAGCGCATCGTCGAAGGGCAAGAGGGCTGCATCAACGGAGGATGATGATGATGACTTCATGTAGTATGTAAGATGTATTCCAGTTGTACCGTTTCATTCAGATGTATTTGCATTATTAGTTTGTATTTTATTATTGTAGGGCATTATGTTCTATCTGAATTTCATTTTGTAGTATGTAAGATGTATTGCACAAGTTGTATCTTAATTATCGGTTGTAGTCTATTTGGAAATGTAACTGAAATAAGAATGCGAATTAATAGTAATATGTCTCTCGCATACATAAAACAATATATGTCTCCTGATCACATAGAAGCAAGTGCGATAGTAACACATACATGAAGCATGTCTCATACATAAATACTGACACACAGCTGCGAATAGTCTGAAACTAACATAGATAATGAGTCATACATAGATAGATAAGCATATCACTGCGGGGGACGACGACGAGTCTGGGTCTTCCTGGGCGAGGACCCGAAGGCGATAAGCGCTGAGGCGGTGGACGAGGCTCGCGATAACCACGACCATAGTTAACCTCGTCTGTCACGGTTTGTGTCTCCTGCGTCGGTGGTGGTGGTGGAGTGTGAAACACTGTCTGCGAGAAGCCATAAATGTTTGTAGCTTGGTCATCATCCTCGCGGTCGCCCTCAAAGTACGAAGCACCACCACTAAGGATCGGTGACTGCTCTGAATGCATGAACGGCTGCGACTGGTTGCCGCCTGCGGTAAAGTAAAATTGATACAAATGCATGAACGAAGCCGTGGTGGCCGTGGTGGTTACCTGAAACTGGCTCAACCATCTAAAAAGAGGTCCATGAGGATCGTTGTCTATAGCCCTAGCAGTCGGGACTGCAGCCAAAAAACGGGTCTGCATCGCTGCTTGCCACCCAGATTCTGCCTCTAAGGGACCTATGGCAGCACCGGCCAGAGGTAATCCCAACAAGTAAGACACATCCTGTAAAGTAGGCGCCATCTCTCCCCAAGGAAAGTGAAACGTATGTGTTTCTGGTCTCCATCTATCTACTAAGCAGGTAAGGAGTGACTTGTCGTAAGAGAAACGTCTCACTTGCCTCTTGTGTAACTGCAATGGTTCACCTGCCTCATCTAAGTCCGGACCATCAATCCACTCATCCAATGTACCCTCAACCAGCCGTGCCAAGGGTAGAAGTCCAGCCCAACTTAACCTACAAAATAAAAAGATTGTTAGCGGTTATGAAAAGTATGTCAAACATAGTAAGTCATTATATGGTCTCCATTATATGCACACATACCTATCAACCCATGAATCGTGTATCAGCCAGTTAGTCTTTGGGGTACGAGTGACCAACACGTCTAAGTTGTTGCCCGCTTCTATAAGGGCGCCCCGGTGCTTTCTATCGATGTTACCATTAAGCAACGGATACGAAGACATATCTGCAATTCAAACAACAAATCTCAGGTGCAAATAAAACATAGTATGACATATTACAAATTATAACATAGTCCTGACATATTACGAATTAAAACATAGTCCTGACATATTACATATTAAAACATAGTCCTGACATATTACATATTAAAACATAGTCCTGACATATTACATATTAAAACATAGTCCTCACATATTACAAATTAAAACATAGTCCTGACATATTACATATTAAAACCCACTACGGCACATTATATAGCTTGTGAGTTATTTCTTCCTCGTCCGCCCCTTCGGCCTCGACTGCCACGACCACGCCCGCCTCTTGGTCCTGTTGTCGCAGCCGTCGATGTGGAAGCACTCGTCGATGCGGAAGCACCATCTTTGTTCAGGTCGGGACAATATTTCATCCTATGCCCATAAGCCGCGCATAACAAACATTGTTTGGTTGCTCCACCAGCTTCAGACTGGTCCATATCGTTCCGGATACGACGGGCCTTTCGTCTGCCCCTACTTGTTCGCCGAAGGTCTGGATGCGGGATGTACACTCTCTCACCGTCGTTTACCTTGTTGAAATTGCCGACAACTCTAAACCCTGTCATCTCGCCTGTCCAGGTGTTGAGCACTGCCTCTTTTAAATAGTATGGGGACACGAAGGATATAGCATCCAACTGAATCTGGCCACAGGAAGCCAACACATGAGAGCAAGGTAGGTGCAGCAACTTCGGTTTGTTGCATGTACACTCACACGTTGGATGAAATTCCGTTCCAATTTTTACCTCGTGTGTCTTCAACTCATTTCCAGAACCAAAACCATCGGTAGGAAGCTGAACCTCATACCTCCTTTCTTGATTCCCTATGAGTCTGACACTGTGCTTCTTTGCTTTCTCTATCTTCTTTTCCATGTATTCCATTACACGGCTACAATAAGGTGTGTTCTGATTATCTTCAATATGCTTCTTTGCTAACTCGTGCCTTTCTCTGAAATATCTCAAAGTGCCATGGAATACAGCCTCCACAATAGCGGTGAGTGGCAATGCTCTATTTCCTCTCAGCACAAAGTTATACACCTCTGCAAGATTGGTTGTCATGTGGCCATACCTAGCTCCATGTGTGTCATGCAGCAAAGACCAATTCATTGGAGGCTCTTTCTCTATCCACTCAGAAAAATTCTTTATTGCCCTTCCCTTCTTTCTCTTAGTATTAGGAGGGTCAATTGCTGGCAAGTCACAAAGACCAACTGGCTCCTCTAGCTCCGCGATGAGTGCTGCTAATTTAACCTGATCTTCTTCCATTTTCTTCCTTGCACGGACCTGCTTCTTAGTAAACTCATCTAGTTTTGACCAAATAAATTCATATTTCCGCTGCTGGCTCTGCTTGCATAATTTTTTGAACAAGTTCATCAACCGTTTGTTCTTGAACTGTGAGAAAAAATTAGCCCCAAGATGGCGCATGCACCACCGGCTCTGCAAGTCCCTCCAAGGTGTTGGTTCGTCATCTGCTGGATTCCGAAGTGTCTTCACGGCCTTCAATATACCAGCATGTCTGTCATGAATGACACACACGTTTGGTCGGTCCTTCACGATGGCAATTTTCACTTGGCGGAAGAACCAAACCCAGCTGAGAAAGTTCTCACCCTCCACAAATGCCATGGCAAGTGGGATGATTTGATTGTTCCCGTCCACACCAATAGCAGTCAGGATTTACCCTCTATACTGTCCGGTCAGGAATGTACCATCCACAAACATAACAGGAGGACAATGTCGGAAAGCTTCGATGCACATAGCAAATGAGAAGAACACTCGTTTCAACACCTTGAAATCTGGTATACTCAGCAACCTCATGTGTTGTACATTCACATAAGTGCCGGGATTCCTCTCCTTCAGTATGCCCAGGAGACGGACAACATTACCATATGAGTCAAAGAACGTCCCAAATCTTTCCTCCATAGCCTTCTGCTTAGCCCTCCAAGCCTTCCCATAAGGAATGACATAATTCCATCTGACCTTCACTGCTGTCTGGATGTGTTTTGCTTCCATATCTTTCTTCTCTACTATCTCAGTATACATGAGTTGCGCAATGAGACTTGAAGTCAGGTTCGGATGCTTCACCAGCAGGTTCGTCCTCACACAATTATGTGGGACGACAATGGTGACAACCCAGTGGATGTCATACTTCGGCACATGACCGTGCACCTTCCCAGGACAACCTGTTACAACACATTTCACGGTATAGTTTGTTGGACTTGATATGTGTGTCTTGAAAACCCTCTGCGTAGACATAGCCCACTTTATCACCGCATACTTCAATTTTTTCTTTGTATCAAACATAGCCCCTATTTGTACTTGGTTCAGATTATACTTCCATGGAGTCTCATGGCCATCGTTCACCGTAAGGCCGGTGGATATGTCCTGCTCCCATGCAGAAGGAATCGATACCTCAACTTCATCCTCAGAATTTTCAGAATCAAGTTCCTCCACCAATCCATCCTCGTCCTCTTCCTCCATCACCCTCTGCATTTCATCCCCTTCCTCATCCCCATCGGCAAAACCAGAAACAGCTAATATTATCGACTGGCTACTCTGCCCAGTATCAGGACCACAAACATTGTGTGGCACGTACTCTGACTCTTTCTCCGGTTGGCTAGCATCCACATCTTGTGGCTGTGACCCGGATAAAACAATCTCGTTAGCCACTTCACTGCCTTGGCCGGGTTCATACCCCCTGTGGAGTTGTACGGTATTCTCCTCCTTCGGCACAGGTTGCACAAGTGCATATGGGTGGATTCTTCGGTCTCGGCAGCGTCTTAACAGGGACAACCAATGCTGGCTCCTATCTACCGGCATCAACTCCCACTTGACATTTTTACAAGATTTGGTCCACAATGCATGAATACTGACGGAACATACTTCAGGATTCAGACCGAAACTAGTTGTCAACCAGTACTTCAACTGTCTAATGTCCAGTCTGTCCGGGTCAGCTAGTGTTATGACACCATTTTTAAACTCGCTAAGATCAACCCCCAACTCATTATATCGAACATTACCAGCGCCGTAGTAAACATTCAGATTTACTGATTCAGACATTTTCACCTGTCAGACATTGCCATCTTCTCATTAATCACAACGAACTATGCGCTAAAATGCCTCCAAAAATATATTAACACTAAATTTCACACTATGACTTATATACACTAACTAAACTATATTAATCACAATATACACTAATATTATCCGCTACACGAACTATGCGTTAAAATGCCTCCAAAAATATATTAACACTAAAATTCACAATATACACTAATATTATCCGCTACCCGAACTATGCGCTAAAATGCCTCCAAAAATATATTAACACTAAAATTCACGATATACACTGATATTATCCGCAACACGAACTATGCGCTAAAATGCCTCCCCCGACGTGATTATACCTTCGAAGTGTGTGTCCGCTTCTTGCTTCTCTCTTTGACTCAGCGACACCGGCCACCTCGCGAAGTACTTGGACCACCGGAGAACGACAACGCCGCCCCCGACGACCGGAGGTTCAACTCCGGTCAGCCCCCAACCTGCTCCTCCTCCTCACCACCTCCTCCTCTGCAGCTGCTGCTACTAGTCACCACCACCAACCCATCCTCCTCTCCACCATGGCTAGCTCCTCCTCCCCACCATGGCTGCTCCTCTCCAAACACATCAAAAACTATCCCATAGCAAAAAATAACACCGTAGGCCGGTGGAGATTGCTATGATCTACCGATTCTGTGGGTTGGATTTGTAAATGTGTGGCAAATGGAGGAGATCGGCGCGGGGGGGAGTTCTACAGAGAAGAACTGAGAGAGAGAGAAAGGGAAACGAAGAACAGGCGCAGGGGCGAACGACGGTGCTTATCCGCACCTTTTCGGTCGAAGCCTGGCCGAAAAGGTCTTCGGTCGAAGCCTGGCCGAAAAGGCCAGCTTCGGTCACCTGTGGGCCGAAAACTGCCCAGTTCGGCCGCGTAGCAACCGAAGCTACTATTTTCGGCCGGGCCCCCGCCAACAGCCAGTTTTCGGCCCAAGCGCGACCGAAAAGCCTACTTCGGCCATACCCTGGCCGAAAACTCCCTTTTCGGCCCACTCCTGGCCGACGGGCTACTAGTTTTGCGTTTTTTTCATTCTGCGCTATAGTTTCCGAAATTGCTACAAAAAACATGATAGTTTTGAAAAAAAATCGGCAGATGCGTGTCTCCACACCTAACTGTGCTCCTGTGAAAATGAGGGACACAAACATGTGGTGTGTGCGTGAGCTTGTCGATGAGCTCAAACTACTCTGTGTGCGATCTTTCAGATATGGTACAGACTCAGGGCATCTCCAGCCGCGCCCCAGGACGGCCTCCCTAGGCGTTTTTTTTTTGCCCCGGCGCCGAAAAATCGGCCCAGTCGCGCCCCCAGGAGTCCGATTTTCGCCGACTTGGGCCGAAAACAGCGCCGGCGGACCTAGGCCGAACCCGGCGCGCTGGGGGACGCCCGGGGGCGCCGGGGCGAACTGTTTTGGCGCGAAACAGCCGCGGGCGTCGTCCTCATCGCCTCGTTTCTCGCGGCGAATCAATGCCAAAGCTGTCGCGCTGCCGCGCCGGTCAGCCTGCGTCATTGATGCCTCACGGGTGGTGCAGTAAAGACCGGATGACCGGGCGACGACGACTACACGCGGTTCTACAGCCTCCTCGGCATGTAGAACCGCGTGGGCGGGCGGCGAGGGAGACGGCGGGGGTAGCCCGCGGTAGTTTTTTCTTTTTTTGTAAAATATGTTTAAATTTGAACGAACTCGAATGTGTTTGCATTGTGTTTGCGCCGAATTTAAACATTTTAAACACCCTTGGGGGGCCGTGGCTGGGGGGCATCACGCCCCCAGTGCGCGGTTTAGCGCCGGTGCGCCCTTAGGAGACGATTTTTTGCCCTTCCTGAAAGGCCAACGGCTGGAGATGCCCTCATGGAGTAGCGCCATCATGCTCAAACCAATGACGTGTGTTGTGTTCACCACTAGCAACACGGCGATCGAGCACGTGGTCACTGCCTGGATGGCCGAACCCCATCCTCCTAGACCAATTCCATCAGGCGTGAGTCCCTTGAAGTCAAACAAAAAATGGCCGCCGGAAGGATCGATGCTTGTCAACGCGAATGCAACAATCTTTTCTCAGCCTACAAGAGCTTGATTTGGTGTGGTGATTCGTAATCATCGGGGGATGGTGCAAATGGCAAGCAGAGGCTATTTGTTCGAATCCAAAATCTTGAAGTTGCAGAAGCCATGGCACTTCATCAAGCTTTATTTCGGGAGAGAGGTATGCAAAAAATCGTGATGGCTTTGATCAAAATTAGACAGGAGCAATAGTCCATGATATCAAGAACTGGGCTACAAAGTTTATATCTTGTAATTTTATCAATGTTAATCGGTCATGTAATTTGGCAGCTCATACTCTTGCTAGGTCGGCAGACTATTATGTTGGATCATGCTGGGTTAATGAGACTCCTGATCTTATCAGGATCATTATCTGTAATGAACAAACTTACCTATGCATAAAAGGCTCCCGCCAATTACCTCAAAGAAAAAGAACCCCAAAACTCTGGAAGAGATGTTAGAAGGAGGAAGGACGAGAACGGAAAGAACAAAAAAGGAAATGAAGTACAAAGTGTGAAGGAAATCGGTCCACATAACCGCAATACATGCAGGAGAGGGGATTAGGACCGTATTACGACCCCTTTACAAAGATACGAGGACCTTGGTCCACACTTTTGGATCCCGAGGACTTATATGTGCTGTTCCGACAAGTTCGTTTTACTAGCTGACTTTTTTTAAGAAAGAAGCTGACTTTTTTTAAGCCGATCACCTGGGACAAATTGTCAATGGAAAACGTTTGTGGCCGGTGCGTCGGTTGAAAACTCAGTCGTTCGCACGCGGGCGTCACACGCATGTTTCTCAAGTGGGACCCGTCCACCGCCCCTTCCATCACCTTATCTCCGGACTGGGACGAGATCCAGTTTAGTTTTCGTCTCGCACAACCTCATCTCCACTGCTTCGTCGGCCGCTTGCACTTTGCCCCCTGCCTCTCCGACGAGATCCGCTACCACCAGCGAGGCGGTGCGGCCGGCCATGGCCACCCCCTCCTCTTTTTGTTTTCTTCTCCTGTGTATTGGTTGGGGCTGCCCCACCACTCTTTTTCCCCTTTGACCAAGAGCAACACCACCGGTGATGAGATGCACCCATGGCGCGTGGTGAGCTGCGCCGGTGGATGCAAGGCAGTGGAGCGGCCGGCCCGCGGCGGAAGCTGTTGCGTCCAGCAGCGAAAAAGACTGGGACAGGCAGTGACGCGGGGGACATGCTGCGAGCGATGTGGTGCGGTGCTGGAACCGGCCAGTGGTTTTTCTTCAAGCGGCGAGGATGGTGGTGGGCAGCGACGGTGGTGGCCATGGTAAGTTGCTTTTTTGTTGTTGTTTTGCTGGAACCCGCTTTCTTTTTTGCTGCAACAGGAGAGGCTAGTGCTGGGTGGCCGCCATGATTTTTGCTGCATAGTTTTTGTTTTGCTGGAACCAGCATTTGACTGCTGCAACAAGCGAGTACGAGATCGGCAGCGGACCGGCTGCCCATTGTCAATCGTAGTCCAGCCCAGTAGAAATCCACCAAAGGCCCACTACTCGGCAGAGCGGCTACCTATCTGGAAAAAAAAAACTAGACTGAGAGAGGCGTCGCCTCGACCAGACACTGTGCCAAAACACACGCCGCGCCGCCTCCCATCCGCATCCACGCCGCCGCCGCCGGCGCGGCGCTACCCTTCGCCTCTTCTGCCGCGTCGCCCCCCTCCCTCCCGCCCTCCCCCGCCTCGGTAGCTGCTCCCCCGGGCCGTCGTCCCCGGCCTCCCCCTCCGGCCCCTCCGCCGCGGAGGAGCTGGTCGAGCCCGCCGCACAGGCGCGCGGCTCCTCTCGGCTCATGCGACCCTGCCCCCAGTACGTAGTAATCTTCAATTCACCTCTCGATTGAATCCTGATCAATTCCCCTTTTGTATGTGTTGGTCTGAACCCTTAAATTGACATGTGAATATGTGATTTTATATCTAGATTTTTGTCTGGTGACTTTCTGAATTTTATGGAAATGCCATTTTAACATTACTAGATTTGCGAAATAACTCGCTGGCTGAAGTTCAGCAAGAACGTATTAGATGTCGTTCCAAGAACGGGGATTTCTATTCTACTCACTAGACGTGCCCTGTTTGTTGCTTATCCTGACTAGTACTAAATCAAACGATGCTCCCATGCAACATTTCTCCCTTGTTTGTTGGATTAAGAAGATGGACTCTTGTAGCAGCTATTCCTTGTTCTTTTGTTTCTAAAATCAGACAGAGCCTCACTTTAATTTGCTGGGAGCTATATTATGCCTTTTTGGCTCATGATTGGCATGACCAAGAAAGCAGAGAAGAGATGAATTTCTTTATAAATCAAGGCAGACAACACGCTGAATGTTTGTAGCGGCGTGGAAATGAGAAAGTTGCATCTTCTTAATAAATCGCACATGTATGTCAGTACTTGTCTTCTGGCGAGATGAGGGCGGAGAAGGAGATGTATGGCAGGTAGGAAGGAGTAGGATGCACAGGTGTTGTGGAAAGGGGAGCCAGGGAGAAAGACATTTATGTTTGCCACAACGTAGTCCTAATTCCTAAAACCCACATGAAGCTTTTGGCATCTGTGTTTGTAAAAAGAACTATTAGTGGGTCAACGACAGTAGAAATATCTATATTATTACATAACAACCCATGGGTGTTTTGCTAGTACAGTACAATTAATGGAATTATTACAGTTTATTATGACAGGAATGGTTACAGAGTTGGACAAGCCAGGAGCAGAAACCGCAGACAACTCCACAAAAAAGAGAAGGACATGCCGTGTAGCTGATGATGAAGGTTCCTCTGTACCAGAGTTGCATAGGAAAAAGGTACCGCTTGAACATATCTGTTTAGTGTTTTTGTGGGCCAGTTGGTTAATGACGCTAGTGGCCAACCCGTAAGTGCACAACCTAGTTTATCTAATTAACCCAATGATAAATGTCCTGGTTTATTTGAACCCAAAAAGTTTTTTTTTTGCAGAAATTTTAATGCGTTAAGTAGATATTTTAAGTAGTTGGTTTACCTATTCACAAGATTTTTCTTCTGGTAGCAGCAACACACTCACGTTTCACAGCGATGCACATAGAGCATCTTCGTAATCTCACCGCTACCCTAGTTTCCAGTAGGCACCTAGTTAGTCTTCAGTGTGTGCGGGCTACAAAGCATGGACACGGCAGAAGTTGCCGAATCCCGGTGCTGACATGGCTGGACACGGGGACACGCTCGGACACGCGGGGATACGTGTATCCCGCCGTATTTCCCATATTAGGAATTAAAAGAAAGAAAGAAAAGGGAGGGCACGGCTGGACACGGGGACACGCTCGGACACCCGGGGATACGCGTATCCCGCCGTATTTCCCATATTAGGAATTAAAAGAAAGAAAGAAAAGGGAGGACACGGCTGGGACACGAGGCAATGCTGGATCTGGAGCACCCTCCCGCCGCCGCGCTGCTGCTGCTGCGCCCTCGCCACAGCGGTGCTGCTGCTGCTGCATCCCCCGCTGCAGCGCTGGCCACCGCCGCTGCTGCTGCTGCTGCAAGAGGAGCACGCTGGGAGGAGGGCGGTGGCGAGAGCTGCTGTGGGGTAGATGAGAGATCCATCGCTGGGAGGAGAGTGGCGGCTTGGTCAAAGCGTTAGGGCAGAGAGAGATAGGGCTTGAGTTTTGACGGTGCAGATTAATCTGTAGCATCCAGTTGCTCTTGAAATGGCACTAGCTGGGCCGGC
This sequence comes from Triticum urartu, assembly GCF_056163025.1. Classification (NCBI taxonomy): domain Eukaryota; kingdom Viridiplantae; phylum Streptophyta; class Magnoliopsida; order Poales; family Poaceae; genus Triticum; species Triticum urartu. The sequence goes on from NC_141877.1 coordinate 32,699,273, forward strand.
CTAACTACTAATGGATCATCTTCTTTGTGGCCCAGTACTGCTGAATGGGGCTATCTCTTTCTCGTTATTTTTTCCTCTTAACTCTATATTACATGGCATATTTTTTATATATACTTGCCGTGTCCGATGGGCTGTTTTTGGAAAATGCTGTATCCCGTGTCCCCGTATGCATGTCGCCGTGTCCGTGTTCCCGTATCCGTGCTTTTTAGTGTGCGGGTATTAAACCTGGGAATAGTTTGGGTTGAAGCTTTAGTTTCCGGTTGGTTTTCCTATTGGATTGTGTTTGGTCGGTTTAAATGGGCTGAGAATGTAAAGCAATCTGGTGTGGTTTGGATTTATAAACTATTGGATCAGACTGGTTTGGTCTGGACACAAACAAATCGGTCTCAAACCGTTTCAATCTGTGGACAGAATCCAGTCTCTCGACCAAAGTGTATGCGACGGCCAGCTTCCATGGAGTTCGTTGGGCTCCACATGTATGAATGCACATGCATATGCAGCTTATTAATCCATTCCATTCATCAAGCTCGCTCCATGGACCAAGTAGAACTACAATGGCACGTGTTTAAGCCTGGCAGCGATCCCGGCGGAGTACGTGTGGCCGGAGGAGGAGCGCCAGCTGCGCCAAGGCCTGGGTGATGCCTATGACTAGGTGGTTCCTCTGGCTCTCCGTAGATTCCCGGAGTCGACGTGGCCGGTTTCGATGCCTGCAATGTCCTATCCAAACTCCTTCGCTAGCGCCGCCTACGTGACCGCCATCTGCGCGACGCGGCCGACTGGAGCGTCATGCACGTGGCCAGCCATGGCATCCTGGCGGGCCTCGTCGATGAGCTGCGTGATCCCGGCTCCGGCTGCGGACCACGCCCTTTGGCCGACGCACCCGCCCGAGTACGTCCCCGTGACCAGTGATCAAAAGCTTTGGGTTACACATCAGCGCGCTCGTGTCCTGTCTCCTCACCATCCTCTCCCTCGGACTTGGCATCAGCATGCTGATGTCCAGTAATAGGGGCCCTTTGAGGAGCCTGGCTGCAGATGCTCTTCTAACTGGTCCCATCTCACAGATATAATGTCAGATATTTTCCTTTTTCTCCAATTATTAGTACGTGTATTTCTTGGGAGGCTGTAATTAGTATATATATAGAATATGGAGAAATTGGCAACGAAGGTTATCACAACTACATGGTGACTGTATTTCACACTGTTTTGCAGGCCAGTAAAAATGCTGCGGAAACAATGTCATCTGCAAGTGAATTGAGCAAGGTACTTTAAGTTAGCAGCTTTACCATTTCTTAGAATGACTTCACGCCTGGTATTTATCAGAAACAAATAATACCTAATGCAGGAACCTGTTGGGAAACAATCAATGACAGAAGAAAGACCACAACCAACCGGTGATAGTTATGAGGTATGCAGATCAAACAGAACATAATTATGTCACTTATGTATGGACATTTCAATATGATATTCTGCAGTACCTTAGCATAAAGTATTCATTGTCATGCAGGAACTATCTTCAGATAGTATTGAAAAGAATACAGATGGAATATTAGCAGATGAAGCGGATAAAGAAACCAACTCAGTCGACCATTCACTGCAGCAAGCCAAAGAACAGAACCAACTACACGATAATGTGGAAAACAATGAAATGGTAAACAGGAACCCCAGTGAAAGTGATTCAGATAGCAGCTCAGGGAGTGACTCAGACAGTGAACTAGGGAAATACTTTTATCCTAAATTTGAGGAATTGGAGGCTGCAAGAAAACCAGAACCTGGAATGAAGTTTCAAACCCTCGAAGATGCAAACGGGTTCTATAGTACTTATGCTCTCTTGACTGGTTTTGTGGCAAAGCGAAATTCAAATTACAGGAGAAAGAAGTATCACATAGAGTGCAATAGGAGTGGCAAACCAACACCAGCTCGGAACCCAAACAGGAAGAGGAAAATAAATTCCTTTGAGAGGACAAATTGCCAAGCAAAGGTGATAGTGAAGCTCACTAAGGGACAATGGGAGTTCGCAACTGTTCGGAATGAGCACAACCATCCGCTATCTCCAAACCCTTCCCTCGCAAGATTTTTCCTGAGCCAGAAACACATGTCAAGTGAGGAAAAGTCGTTTCTAAAAGTTCTGCAGCAAAGTAAGATACCTCCCAATAAAATTCTGAGGATTTTTAGGAGAATGAGAAGTAGTTTTGGAAATATATCATTCAAGAAACAAGATCCAGTCAGTTCTGTGAGAAGCAGTTCTGAAAACATACCATCCAAGAAAAAAGATCCAATCAGTTTACAGTGTACAGAACAACGGAAAACAGAAAACTCAGATGTTGAAAGTGCGTTGAAGCACTTCAAAGAATTGGAGCTGCGGAACCCAAGTTTTTTCTACATCAAGCAAACAGATGAAGACAACATAGTCCGCAGTATTTTCTGGACTGATGCAAGGTCAAGGATGGATTATGATATTTTTGGAGATTTCATCTCGGTTGATACAACTTACACCACAAATAGGCATAATTTGCCTGTTGCTACCATTATTGGGATAAATAACCATGGGAGAACTCTCTTGTTAGGATGCGCCCTGCTACGCGATGGGAAAGCTGAAACCTTTAAATGGATGTTCCAAACACTTTTGCAAGTGATGGGAGGAAAAATATCAGGATCAATCATTACAAACCAGGATGAACCCCTAGGAAGAGCTATTGCAGAGGTCCTGCCACAGGTAAGGCTCAGGTTTTGGAAATGTGATGTAATGGGTAAAGCACATGAAAGGATAGCAGCCTTCATGGCAGCAAGAGGCAACATAAAATTAGAGCTGGATAGCTTAGTTGACAACTCACTGACGGAAATGGAATTTGAAGAAGGATGGAGTTCACTTATTGAGAGATATGATGCAAGTAAAAATGAGTACCTACAATTCATGTGGCGGATAAGGAAAATCTGGGCGCCTGTTTATTTCAGACAAGATTTCTATCCATTTGCCGAATCACTTGGACGTAGTGAAGGTATGAACATCGTATTATTCAGAAACTATGTGCTTCCAAAGGACAGGATAGAGAAGTTCATCGAAAGATACGAGGAGATACAGAAGACGACACTAAAAACGGATGACGAAGATAGACGGCAAGCAGGAACTGTACCTTCATGCTTCTCATTGCAGCCAATAGAAAAGCATGCATCTACTATTTACACCAGGCAGATATTCCTGAAAGTGCAGAGAGAACTACTCCATTCTACGGCGTTCGACGTGCACGTGGTAAAGAAAGGGTCTGTGTACCGACTGGAGAGGGTTTTCAACTACGAGAACCCAGAGTTTGATAGAAATGCCTTCGAAGTGTTTGTTGATCCTGTCAGCAACACATTCATATGCCAATGTGCAAAGTTTGCCAGAGATAGATTACTGTGCTGCCACATATTCAGGCTTTTCACGCAGCTTGGAATCAACGAAATACCCGCGCAATACATCGTCCCCAGATGGACCGACAAATTCAAGGAAGAGAAGGCAAAGCAGTACACAGAGAAATGCCTAGAGAAAGCAGACAGCACAGCGAGATATGAAATGTTGATGAGCAAAATGGCCGATCTCAGCAAGAAGATATGCAGTGATGGCACGAAATGCAACACATTCATGCTCGAGTTCGACAGTATTCAAGAGAAACTGCTAGCAACAGAAGGAGAAAATCCTCGCAACAATGACATCTGTATGGAGATTATTACTACCAGCTAGCTTGTCCAGTCTAGGTTAGTAAGTTAGAGATTCAGGGGAACTCGATAGTCAATGTGTTGGTGGTAGAGTTTATGAGTTTATTTGCGCCAGCAGTTCATTGAGTTCATTTGTGCCAGCAGTTCACTGTGGCCTAATCATACTGACTTTCATCGGAGGATTGGCTGCACTTGATCATACAACTTGGTCTCGTCTGAAAATGTCATGGCAACTGATTATCAAGAATCCTTTGCCTTCATGAATAGCTCTCCATGCACGTGAAGGTCTACTTCCCCAGTTCATGTGTAGCTCCGTGTTCATGTCGAGGAGATCGATGTTCCCGGACAATATTCATATCCCATCTCCTCGTACTCTGGTCAATTAGTTTACAAAGCATCGGCAAAGTCAGCTGGTTTGTAGACTTGTGGCAACTGGACCTGTTTGAGTGAGGTCATATGCTATAAAGTTTTTGTTGTTCATGTTGGTTGCTTTGCTCTGAAAAAGGATAAAAGCCTTGTGTCCAATTTTCAAGCATGGTCCTTCAGAATTAGATTGTGCAGACGCGCTTCTCTGTCACCTATGTCTTTTAACTCCGAAGCTTATGTTCTTGCAAGACTTCTTGAGAAACGCAAGGTTTTGGCAATGGCGGGGGTGCTACGCGGCGATTTGCACGGCTTCTCTGAGGCGTTGTTGTTTAAGCCATGTGGGTGTGTGGTGGTTGCGTGCATAACGTGGTGATGTAGCCTGGATGGGTTCTGCACCTTTAAAAGCTAAAGTAGCAAAAACAAAGTTTTTCCTAAAAAAAAGTGATACCATGCCTATGTGCATTCTGTAAAAAAGTGTGCCGCAGATGTGCTTCTTCAAAGGGACATGTTCATCTTGAAACCAATGAAATAATACACATACATGTGCTTCTTTCTATCTTTATACACACACGCGTGCGCGATATGTGGGAGCTCCAATGGAAGAAACATTTGACATGTGTGCAGTGATACAACTTGAAAAAACATGGCGATACAACTTGAAAAACATGGCGGTAGTCATGAAATATTATTATTTCTACAACTTGAAAAAATCATATTGCACACTGGTTGCATTATGTAAATATAGTACAGAATGCTAATTCTCATCTATAAGAAACTTAAAAACATGGTACATGATGCCAATTCTCATCCGCTCCCTATATATAAGAGAACCCATGCGCTTGATATGTTGTCAGGGTTACATAGGCTGGGGTCCGCACGGAATCATATCTGGAACTTTGCCCAGGTACTCGTCGAGACACTCGTGCCACGACGGATATCACCAACATGGCTTAGGGACAGGCCATCTGTTAAGAATTACAATTAAAACAATATGTTCAATAACAGTACTCATAAAACTAACATACTTTGCATCGAAATTCTTCAAGACTTCCAGGATTATACTTCTGGGCAGGTACCGAGTTTCTTTCAAGCTGTAGAAGTCCATGCCAATAAAATTCCCAAAACAATCAACAATAGGCCCTCCAATCCCAACCTAGCACAAAAACAAAATAGCAAGTAAAAAAAGATGATATTTGTAAGACATAAAGGAATTCAAAAAATAGAAAACAAACGCATGTGGCGCACCTTTGTGATTTTACAAGTGGACATCATAAGGGCATCTCCACTAGGGCTCCCAAAAAGCCTCCCCAAGCCACTTTTTGATGCCGGCGGACAAAAAACGTCTCATTTGTGCCCTCAAGTGCTCGTTTTTCACCGGAAAAAGCAAAAAACAGCGCCGGCGCCCGCATGCGACACCCAGCGCACCGGGGGCTCCTGGGAGGCCTAATTTCGCCGTTTTAGGCGATGGCCCCACCTGCCAGCGTCTTCCTCCTCTCCCCTGACTTTTCCTCGCTGGCCCACCCACGTGCTTCCTCCTCTCTCTCTCGAAGCGCACCAGCTGCAGCTCCCTCGAAGCCGACGAGGCCCCGACCCCGCCGCCCAAGCCGCCGCGCCCCTCTCCTCCGACCCCTCCTCCTTCCCAGCCCCGCGCTCCGGCACGCCTCGTCGCGCCTCCGCCCACGCCGGCCCGCGTCCTCTCAGCGCCGCCGCTGCCCCCAGCCCCGCACTTCGCTAGCGTCCGCCGCTTCCCCGAACCATGGCCTCATCTCCGGCCGTCGCGCCGCCTCCCCGAAGCATGGCCTCGTCTCCGGCCGTCGCGCCGCCTTCCCGAAGCATGGCCTCGTCTCCGGCCGTCGTGCTGCCTCCTGGGCTCCATCCTCATGGCGTAGGCGGGGCCGGACGACGCTCGTCGAGGTGCTCCGCTTGGGCGCCGTGCATCGTCCGCGCGGGCGCCGTGCCGGTGCTCGTCGAGGTGCTCCGCTCGGGCGGCTCGGCGCCGGAGGCGCGCGAGCACGCGACCGGCGTGGTGCCTGGCTGCTCCTCGCGCGGCGTTGTGTCCCGCCGCGCGCCCACGCCATCAACGATCAGGGCGAGGCGCTGCTGCGATGGGCGCGGTCGCTCACGAATGGCATGGGCGGGACCGCGCTGGAGACGTGGAGGAAGTTGGACGCGAGCCCGTGACGGTGGTCCGACGTGGCCTACGACGCGCGTGGCAACGTCGTCGGGAACGGCCTCTCCGGCGCGGCTGGGCGATGCGCGGGGCGGAGCAGCGCGCGAGCGGGGACGGCCGGATCGGTGCGGCATCGGCGCGGCAGAGCGGGGGCGGAGCCGCGCTCGAGGGCGGACGCGCGGAGCAGAGCAGACGCGGAGCTTGCCGCGCCCGCGCCCGCCTGTGCGTGGCGGAGCTTGCCCGCGCCCGTGGTCGGGGCGGAGCTCGCGCTCGCCTCTGCGTGGCCGGGGCGGTATCGAACGCGACGGCGGGGCAGCAGACTTGGGCACGCCATGCCGCCTCCACCTCCATGGCCGAGCAGAGGAGAGACAGATGAGGGGGTTGGGGAGACAACGAGTGGAAACTTTTTGACACCCAGGCAAAAATTCTCGCCGGCAGCTCCCAGGAGGCGAAAAAATGCCGGGGGGGGGGGGGGGGGGGGGGGGGGGAGCAAACGGCTGGAGATGCCCTAAGCTCTTTGCAATCAAGTTCACTTGGCTTGTACCTGGAGATGCCCTAAGCTCTTTGCAATCAAGTTCACTTGCTTGATTCGTAGAAGCGCCCTACGGCTACTACTTCCCCTTGAGGTTCAGCTTGTACCTCATCATACATTTTCACTCTCCGAGTGCAGCAAGAACCCATGATGCTGATGACAGCGATGTTGTAATGTAAATCGTAATGCTGCAACGTGCCTGTGACATGTTGATTATCTTGAAGGCACACTTCAATCTGCCACGATAAAGCTAGTAAGAAACCAGCTTTGTATTAATAAAGCAGTAAGTTATGGGGTTAAACTATTATTAGCAGTACCGACCGTTAAGTCATCAGCTATCTTAGCTTCATCATCAGGATTTCTAATCAAACTCGCTGAAGTCAGAATTCTTGTGGTGAACTCATTGCAGCCTATAAATACACCTGTGCAAGCAAAAACCCTTGTATCTCCTACAAGAGAATAATTGAGATCATTATAGTCAGTAATGGAACAGCAGAAAGAATACAGGTCAAAAAGTGATGAGGTTATTATATTATATATATGGTCAGTACCACTGAATGAAGCCAGTGCGACAACACTTTGAGACATCTCCGAAGCAACCTCTTTGCCGAGTTAACTCCAGATATCTTCACCAAATTCCTCTTCAAAATTACAAAGCAAACGCATGCCAACTGGTGCAGAAACAAGGTACAGCAGTTGAGGAAGTGCTGGATATATAGAGCAGTGGATAGTAAGTGTGGCAAAATAGAGTAATCAGCTAAAGAAAAAGAAATAACTCACGATCTTCGAAAGCTGGGAAGGGATAACCTCTGGACCTTAGCCTATTTTTATCAGCCTCCTTGTATACTGCTGCAACATGGTGGACTGACTAATCACCCATATAACTGCATTACTAACAGCGGTCTGGAAAACTGAGAGCAGGGACTTACCGCTATCACCGATAGCCGACCAACGAGGATGATAACAGGAAAAACGTTTGAAACGGCCTCCGAGTGCTGGTGCCACAAGGTGAAGCAGTCAATGACTATGTATTACCGATAGTAAATAAGTAACAACTGGAAGTGATCCAACCTGATTGACCTTCTGGATCACAGTAATGACACCCAGAAATCCTTGAGCTGCCTAAAGTTGAAAAGATGAGACAAACAGGATAAATTCAAATCACTGAAAAAGTGCAATGTAGTACAGGACATGGTTATATTTTCATATTGCATATCCTTGTATTTAGTATTAATTAATAAACCAACACAGACCGGTGCAACCATATAGTATAAAATTAGTTAAATCTGCGGCACTGGCAAGGAAATTACATATTGTTTGAGATATATACTAGTTCCATGCACAAGAAGTGTTATTCTCCGTTGTAATAAGGGATTTTCTGTTTCACTTCTTCTTCAGTACAACCCCCCTAAACACATCAACGGTGGAGATTTGTTTATACCTCTTCATGAGAAAGGGTAGGATGGTCTTTTTTTGATTTTTTAGTTGATGATGAGTTTTTTTTTCCGTCAAGATGTATACGACACCCAACCCCCGCCGGACTGGGCCGGGCCCAATGGTGATGGCTGTAGTAAGCGCGCCCCTTCACGGGTTGTAAAAATTGAAAAGAAACCTAGCTATCAGGATTCGATCCACAAACCTCTTGCACCAAGCTTGAGTGGCTCACCAATTGACACAGCTAGTGACTATGTAAAGCAATGATCGTGAAATCTTAAAAACTAACACCAGGGAACACGCCTTTTCACAGATTGTAAAAAATCACAAAAGAAATGAACCAGCCAGGAATCTAACCACAGATCTCTTTCAACAACCGTGAGCGACATATCAGTTAAGCTGACTAATGTTTTTGCAAAACAAGGAGTGCACATACTTAAGAACTAACACTAATCCAGAATTTAGGCACCTTTTCAAAAAAATCAAACATTTGTTGGAAATTCTGAATATATTTTTACAAATCAAGTAATCTTTTAATATCCAATAGTTTTCGAAAATTTCATTTTTTTAGAAGCATGACATATTTTTCCTAGCATGAACATTTCAAAAAAAATTAAAGAGATATGTTAGTTCAAAATGTTAGGAATATTCTTTTGAACAACATTTTCAATAATTTTAAAGAGATATGAGGAGCGTGCAAACTTAAGAAGTAACATTCTGAACAATTTTATGAACACAATTTGAACACTTGCTTTCTTCTGGTTTGTTTCCCTTTTTTATTTTATTTTTCCATTTTTTCCTTTTTATTTTTTCCAGTTATTTCAAATGTGTGAACCTTTTAAAATAAAAAATAATGAATTTGTCCTATTTTTTAATCCTTTTCACTTTCTCCAGCTTATTTCTCCAACTTTTTTGGTGGACTTTTTTGGAAAATTTTCAACATGGATATTTTTTCCAGCATTGATGAACTTATTTCAAATCCACGAACGCTTGGGCCGGCCAAATAGGTGCCTCACCGGAGTGATGAGATCACCCATTAGGGTGGTAGAAATTGAAATTTCCGTTTTTACCATGTGTTTTTGATTTTGGTTAGCAAACCTAAAACCTGAAAATGGCAACCCAATACAATAAATCGATATTTCGTTAACCAACTGATTCGGTTTGGATTTCAGTTTATAATGAAAATCTTTTTGTAGCGCACACGTAAAAGCTACGACACAATTACTAGCGCTTCCCTTGTGTCGTCCTCTAATATCCATGACCACCTTTATCCTCTGAGCATACCTACGCGTTGTGGTAGTAAACAACTAAGACGGTTGCCGCTGCATGCTCTGCCTGCCCACAAAAGTACTAGTAGTTGCCCTTGGGTTTTGCAATTAGGTGGACAATGAAGCCTAGCAATAGCTTAGCTGGTTTAGCTCTCATGTGGGAAACAAAGCATGCATTGGGCCCTTCGTATCCTGCATGGTTGGACACGTGCGCGCGATTGAGCCTTTGGTGTTGGGTGACACGCGTGAGGGAGCCTCGTACTGGATGCCTAGATTTCTGTTTTTTCTTTCAATTATACAGTTTAATACCGAACCTGATCTAAATTCGGTTATTAAAAAGAAAAAACCAATGTTTGGACATTTTTGAAATGAACCCAACTTCTGCAAGCAGGTGGGGATGCCCATGATATGCATCCATGCCAGGTTTGAACCATTTCTGACACCGTATGCAAGTCGCGAGACCTCCGACCATTTATCAGTAGTTTTTGACAGAGAAAACTTCAGAAAAGGCAAAACTTGTCGAAACCCAGACAACTTGAACTGGTGTCTTGAATTGGTCATAAAAGGCCATGAAAAAAATTGGGCCAACTAAAGGATGTTGAGAAACAACATGCTCTCGAACGGACCTTTATGGCATACGCGGACACTCTCCGTTGAACAGGTCTATTTGGACATTCTTGAAATGACCCCAAATTTCCAAGCAGGTGGGCATGCCCAAGGTAGGCATCTATGCCAGGTTTGAACAATTTTCGACATAGTATGCAAGTTGTGACACGTCCAGTCATTTATCGATCTTTTTTTACCAAGAAAACACCAGAAAATGTAAAACTTTTCGAAAACCCAAGAAACTTGGCATGGTACCTTGAATTGGTCATACAAGCCATGAAGAAAATTGGGGCCATTTCCATTTCCATTTGTGTTTTTTTGGGACATTCTTGTAACGATCCCAACTTTTGCTAGCAGGTGGGCATGCCCATGGGTTGCATCCATGCTAGGTTCGAAGGGAAAAATATTTAAATTCATAATAAAAATAGTTACTTAAAACTATCATATTGGTGAATTATTTTCTGTTTTTGTGAGCGCCAATGGGCCATCCCAGTCGGCCGGCCTCCTGCGTGTGCTGCCGTCTATTTGACGCTACTCCCGAAACATATGGAATTTCCTAATTGGCACTCGTCGCATTAAGTTGTCAACCAAACGGATAAAACGAGCGAAGCAAATAACGTTATGGTCTCGCCTATTGAGCATCGTTAGTGACCACTCAACCTTCAATATTTAGAATATTTTTAAAACCAATTTTCAGAATTTCAAAAATATTCATATTTATTAATCAATGTTCAAAAAATTCAGAAAATGATGGTCTTATGCTTCTGTTACAAAAATTGTTCGCAATTACAAAAATTTTTGTTGTTTTTTCATTCATTTTCTGGAGTTGCAAAAAAGTTCACGTTCCAACAATTGTTTGTGTTTACATAAAAATTTGAATTATAAAAATGTCCCGGTTTTAAAAAATATTCGTGTTTCAAAGCTGTTCATGGTTTTAAAAAACTGTTTCAGTTTATTTTATATTTGTTCAAGAATCTGAAAAGTGATAGGGATTCACAAAAAAATCATGTTTTGTTTTCAAAAAAATATTTTGCGTTGAAAGTGTTTAAAATTATTCTGCATTGTTCTTATCCTTAAGGCTTCGCGCTGATATTTAGGCAAAAACATTGGCTAGGCGAGCTGGTTGTAACACGTTTCTTGAATTCAGTTGCTCCTGAGTTCGAATTTTTGCAAGCGCGGTTTTATTTTTGAAGCGCTGCTACACGCTATCTTCATGGGCCAGCCCAGGCGGGTGATCTTCTTACGTATACGTCCCGGGGGCTACGCACCATACTCACAAAACCAAGTACGGATGAGCGCTACCTCAATGGCGGCCTGTGCTTCTCAACTAAGGCTGCCTACCAGCTATCCATGGCCAACCATGATGAGGACATGCATGCCGTTTCCATATGGTCTTCATGCGTTCCTAACCGTGTGAAGATCTTTGCCTGGCTCCTCTTTCGGGATCGGCTCAACTCCAAGAGCAATCTGCTTCACAAACATATCGTCGCTGATGCTCTATGTCCAAGATGCGGGTTCGATGGCGAACACAACTCTCACATCTTCATCCACTGTCCGTTTGCTCAGCGCATCTGGCACAGGCTTGGACTTACACCATCTGAGAGCATCGCTGATCTTTGGGGCTGTCGTTTGCCACCACAGGTCGACATGATCATATGGCACTCCATCCTCCTCATTGTTCTCTGGAAAATATGGGACTCCAGGAACGCTATGGCCTTCAGGCAACAAAATCACCATAGCATTTTCACCCTCAAGCGAATCATTGATGACCTCATGCTCTGGACGCACAGGATCAAGAAAACAGAGCAGAAACAGGCCGCCTCCTCATGGCGCTCCTATCTCCTATCACGACTACACGTGCTTATGTAATTCACCTTGTAATCGAACATTTGTTGGGTTACAATCATGAGAAATATATTCAGGTGGGGAACTTCCCCCCCGGTGATTTTTCAAAAAAAAAATACGACATGTGAAATGACTATATTACCCTTTATATGTTTTAGAAGGGGGGTTGTACCGAAGCGGGTCTCTTTCTGTTTATCTCCACCTATACTTTGTACTCATATTTATGCTGACCTTTGGCATCAAGAAAAAAACAAGTGGCATACTATCTCACACAAATGCGGTTGCAAATTTACAACTAAGGCAATGAATTTCCAGATAGTTCATAGTTTAGCGATGAATTTCCAACTAAGGAGTGAGTATGCTCTTCTCACCTTCTAAACTTGGTATATGAGGCCGGAAGCCCGGAACCGTGCTGGCATATTGATTGCTCTGTGTTGGACCCCCACCATGGGACAGTGTTTCGACGGCCAGCTGTTCTTTTCTGAATCCTAAGCCTGCTGCAGAATTTGGTAAGCTTATACATAAGAGCAAGTCCAGGGAAAGTAGATCATATATAATATGTGCGCACAAGGACGAAACTATACATACTGAAATGATAAACATGGACTACGCAGGCAAAAAAGAGGGATTGGAGTCAGATGCTAAATGTATTGTGATGTGTACCGTGCCGATAATGAAAACAAGGAAATGCAAATCGCAGCATAGAAATCATAAAAAATATATAATTATATGAAAATTCACATCATAAAATTTCCTAAACATGTGTAAGCACACTTCAAGACTGTATATGTAGCTCATATAAGTTCAGGGAGTACTGAGGGCATACTTTCTAGCATATGTTTTCGGAAACCCAGCCACGGATTCCAGAATTGTACTCCTTGGCATGAAAGCAGTCCCTTCTTTGTCATAATAGTTCAACCCAACAAAGTTCCCAAAAAAATCAATGAGGATTCAAGCAGCCTAGAAAATAAATAAAGTTGTGCTTAGTCAAGCAGAAAAATTAGCTAGTCATGTTGACTAAGGTGGTGCATATTATTAAGTCACTCATGTCATGACACAATTATTTATGTTGACCATGAGAAGTAAAAGAGAAATCAACATAGTAAGGTTCACATGTTGATCGAGATGGCAACCTGTTCGGGATAAGCACCCATTGGATCGCCAGCCGACATCGCAGTTGTGGCCATCAATAACTTTCCTGAGCTGAAGCAGCGCCGGATAGCAACTACTTGACTGTTAGACTCAAGCTGCTGCTGCTGCTGATCTAGACACGCTGTACGAAAGGCCACCGCCTTTTGGCCAGGCACGGACAATGGCAAGATTGTGTCTCAAATCGTGGAATAGCAAATATCCATTGACAACATGATTATTTGGAAGGCGCACTTTAGTCTGCAATATTATAACGATGAAGCAGCGCGTCAACAAACATATATACATACATAACGGTTAGCAGAATATACAGCGCCTGAGGGTTGCGGTCATCGGTTTATGCTAGTAGTGCGCTTTCTTAGTACCTCTTGTAACTAGCTCTCCGATGTGTTGTAAGTTCAGAGTGCCCCCTTGTATTTTTTGGGCTTTTCTTGTTGTTCGTTTTTGTGTCGTTTGTATGCTTGGAGATGTCCTAGCGTAGGTGGTGGTCGTCATTTGGCGTTATGGTGGCGTTGATGGCGGAGGAGCCTGCCAAGGTTGGCACCTCAATCTGCTTGGGATGAACCAGTGGAAGATGGTAGAGACGACACCTGTGAGTGCGTCAGACCGGTTTATGCCCCAGACGGTATGTGGCTAGGCTGGGGATTCCGGCTTTCGATGTTAGGATTAGGTGAGTGGTCTGGGTAGTGGCCCAGCTAGCACCCCTTCATCATATGGATAGGAATAGCGGCATGTGTTGCCTAGATGGTGGATTCAGGCTTATTGTTGTAACACTTTGTAAGGTCCTCGAGAATAATCAATAAAGTGGCCGTATGCATCTCCCAGATGCAGGCCGGGGGTCATCCTTCTTTTCTAAAAAAAAAAGCAGATTATACAGCACGTCAACAAACATGATTATTGCCCTTAATCTGAAATGAGCAAGCAAGGGGTTGTATGGAAAATCTCGCGGTACCGACCTCCATTTTTTCAGTGATCTCTCTGTCACCATCTCTAGACCTAAACAAGTTTAATGAAGCCAGAAGATTTGCTGTCGTTTTGGTGTAGCCAATAACTATGCCTGTGCATGCAAAATGTGTGGAACCACCTGCACAAACACAAGTAGGTAATCCTTAAAATTTGCAATCCTGAATTCATGATGTATGGAAGCAACTAAGCAAGCAAAGATAAGTAGCAAATCACCCTCACCCTCATCGAACGAAGTGATCGACACCAAACTCCTTCACTTGGGCTGTCAGGTTCGTCCTCTTCATCGGGGTTGGAAATATGGAGTTGATCCAGATGCAAATCTCCTGGTCCAGCTCAGGGAGCATTGATCGTACAACACAGACACGAGTGTGGTTATATATAAAGGTGTGCAGGGAAAAAAGGAAGGAGTGGTATTTTTTTTTTTTGGAGAACCATGGTTTTCTGCTGGAGCGTGCGCCTGTCTCACACTGCATATCTTCCTTGATTTGTGACCTGGCATAGATGGCACAAGGAACGAGGTCGAGAAATTAACAACGCAGGAAGGAGGGACGATCAGAAGCTGTGATATCTAAAGATTAGTCCTTGTGGATTATGGTTGATGCTTGTTTTTAATTCTGTTCTGCAGCTTCTGATTGGGAGTTTGGGATCCGATGGTTGCAAAGCGGAACAACTAGTTAGGGTTACGACGAGCGTATTCATCAGGTGGAGCAAGGAAGCGGCATGGGGCTTATTCGATTCCGACGGAAAGATCCATACGTGAACCTGACAGCCTGTTTGGTAAACACTCGGGTAGAGGAATGAGAGTTTGTACAAGGATGCTTATGAAGGGATTAGGTATGAGAAGTAAATTTTTAGTCCCATTCTCTTGTTTGGCATATGATGGAAATTGGCGTGGGATAAAACTCATCTCACGAATTAATAGAGTACCCCTGGGAAGAAATCAATGGGAATTGGCTTACTCAACTCCTAGTCCCTTTCCCACTTAAACTCCCATTCCCTCTAATCAAACAGTGGACTTTTAATCTCCTTACCCCTCAACTCCCATTCCTCATCTATAATTCCCTCGACCAAACACGCTGTGAAGGGAAGGAAGGGAAGCGGCAAACGGCGGACGGGGAAGGCGGACAACGGGACGGAGGGGGAGCGCAGATGGTAGCCTGCAAGGCCTTGTATAATGTAAGATGCTTAGAGGAGGTGCTTCAAAAAATAAACCAGACTTCTTTTAAGCACCGATGCTTATTTATACATGATAGACGCATAAATTAGGCCGAATAAGTAAATTTATCGGAATTGGGATGTACCGGTGAAGCATTCATCGTCCATGTCAACATCAAGATGCACACTGTTTTTTAAGTAATAAACTAAAAAATCTTTTGTGGGGTGAAATACATCTTTATACAAGTCTGACACCACCTCACTATTACGTGAACATGCCCCACAACCTTTCCATCTGCTCATGCATGTGTACTCCCGGACCACTCAACCTATAGTAGCAACATTTTACTTTCTTGTTAGCTATTAAATTATTGATATCTTTTTAATAAATGAATTATTTTTAAATCTTTTTATATATTCGAGTTCCTAAAGACAAGATCTTTAAAACAAGACCAATATTCAATATATTTTAGGGTAGTTTGAATTTTACCGTTTCATTCGCTTTGGTATTTCAAAAAAAAAGGATGTAACTCATTTAAAAAAACTCGTTTCACTTTATTTTAAAAACTGGTTTAACTCATTTTTGAAAACTACTTTTATTCATTTAAAAACACTGATTTCACTCGTATCAAAACACATACTTAAGTCATTTCAAGGAATTGGTTTCGCTCATTTCGAAAAGGTGATTTCACCCATTTCAAAAAACTAAATTCACTCATTTTGAAACACTGATCTCAGTTATTCCGAAAAACATATTTCACTCATTTACAGAAACAATTTTACTCCTTTCAGAAAATGCATTACGATTGTGTAAAAAAACAAATTTAACTAAATTTAAACACCGATTTCACATATTTGAAAACACATATTACATTTGTGTCAAAGAACTGGCTACACTAATTTTTTAAAACTGATTTTAGTCATTTCACAATGTTAAAACAATGATTTCACTCATATGAAAAAATTGATGTCACTCATTTTAGAAAAATAATTTCACTAAATTGAGAAAACATATTTCACTCATTTTCATACTTCAGTTCGAAATGGATTTCAGTCAGTGCGAAAAACTGATTTCACTCGTTTAGAAATTCTGAAATAACAAGTTTCACGTATTTCACACCCAAAAATGTGTCATGTGTATGAAAAACGTATTTCACTCATTTTAAAAAATTGCTCTCACCCAATTCAAAGATCATATTTCACTATTTTAAGAAAGTTGATTCCACTCAAAGCAAATAACTGATTTCAAATATTTCCAAAAACTTATTTGATTCAATTCAAAAAATATATATTAAAAAAGCAATTTCACTTGTTTCGTAAAACATATTTCACTCATTCAAAAAATGTTTGAAATAATTAGTTTGACATGTTTTACATGACTAGTTTAAAATTCTGAAATAAGAAGTTTCATGTATTTCACACCCAAAATGTGTCATGTGTATGAAAAACATATTTCACTCATTTTAAAAAATTGGCTCACCCAATTCAAAGCTCATATTTCACTATTTTTAGAAAGGTGATTTCACTCAAAGCAAATAACTGATTTCAAATATTTGAAAACACTTAGTTGACTCAATTAAAAAATCACTTGTTTCGTAAAACATATTTCACTCATTTTTTTAAAAAATGGTCTCACCCAATTCAAAGATCACATTTCACTATTTTTAGAAAGCTGATTTCACTCATTTCAAATGTTGAAATTTAAATATGTTTGAATGTATTCAAGATTGGTCTTATTCTAAAGCTCCAGGAGTTCAAATATATACAAAGTTTCAAAAACAAAATTTTTGTTTTGAAGATATGAACAATCTAAAATGGTGAAAAGGGAATTAAAAGTGATGGATTTAGAGATGGAGAGAGGAGAGATAATGTCAGAGACATGCATGTTATAGTATGTACCATGAGCAGTGAAAAAAGAAAAGCAGGACCATGCATGCGTCCTTTGCATGTGCATGATGGACCCGGTCTGATGAAATACGGTGACTTAAATAGATAGAAGGGGGGAATACAAATGTACACCTTTTGAGCTGGCAGCATGCTATTGATGAGAGAACCACCTGTACATCCCCGGCACCAGTAAAAAACACTTTGCATAAATTAGGCGTCCCTCGTGTAGATATAGGCACCGGTGCTTCAGAAAACTCGATTTATTTTTCTAAGCACCTAGCATCGTACAAGGCCTAAAAAGGGACCGTCCTAGAAGGAGTGACGTGAACGGACCGGCTCAAAGCCGCACACCCACGTGTCCACGAGGAAATTCCCTTTTTTTAAGTACGAGGAAACCTCCTTAAAAGCCTATCATATGCATTACGTATTTACGTATGGATTTTGGTTTAATTTCTTGGAATCTTTAACGGTCTTGCTCTTTCTCAGCTAGCTGAGAAATAATTTGGTCTCTTTCACGGGATCAATCGTCCGATTTACTAGTACGTAGTGTTTTTTTATAGAATAGACAATTGCCCGTGCGTTGCAACGGGAGTATAAACATTCTAGTAGATTAGCCCCTGACTGCACATCTATTATTGTATTATTGTTTTTGAGAATCCACGTATATTAATATATTGATACGCTAATATCTTACCAAATCTTTGTATGCAATCGCCATGATTTATCAGCCATTTTATTGCTAAGCACTTATTTGGTAAGAATTTAATGACTTGCCAACAAAACATGTATTTATTTTGGTAAGTTAATAAACATGAGACAATTGAATGGATGGGAGAAAAATCAAATATGGGAGGAAAAAATCAAAAAGAATAAGGAAAGAGTGGGACGTATATATGGAAGGTTGGACGAAAAAGAGGTGAAATGTGAACCTTACGTTCTTTTTAAGTATAGGGATATTGATACGCTAAAATCTTACCAAATCTTTGTATGCAATCGTCATGATTTCTTTGCCATTTTATTGTTAAGCACTTATTTGGTAAGAATTTAATGACTTGCCAACAAAATATGTGTTTATTTTGGTAAGATAATAAAGATGAGACAATTGAATGGATGGGAGAAAAATCAAATATGGGAGGAAAAAATCAAAGAGGATAAGGAAAGAGTGGGACGTATATATGAAAGGTTAGACGAAAGAGAGGTGAAATGGGAACCTTACGTTCTTTTTAAGTAGTAGAGATTTAATGACTTGCCAACAAAATATGTATTTATTTTGGTAAGTTAATAAACATGAGACAATTGAATGGATGAGAGAAAAATTAAATATGGGTGGAAAAAATAAAAAAAGATAAGGAAAGAGTGGGACGTATATATGAAAGGTTGGACGAAAGAGAGGTGAAATAGGAACCTTACGTTCTTTTTAAGTAGTAGAGATACATAATGGTTCGTGCCAACGTGCAAACTTGGGGAGCTCCTATACAGCGTTGCAGGCGCCCGATCCGGTGCCTGTAGCGCTGGTAGCATGGGCCGGCCCACTAGCGTGCTGCCTCAAGTTTTTTATTTATTTTTTCATGAAATTAAAAATATGAAATGAATAAGCGTTTACAGATTTAAAGAAAAAAGTGCATCCATTTGAAAAAATATGTTCACATCTTAAAAAAAGGTCCATAAATTTTGGAAAGTTCATCAGTTTGAAAAAAAGTTCATTCAAATTGAAAAAAGTTCATGCAATTTAGCAAAAGTTAATCAAATTTGAAAAAAGTTCGTAGAAATTGAAAAAAAGTTCATATATTTTTAGAAAAATTTCATGGAACTGAAAAAAAGTTCATAAATCAAAAAAAGTTCATCCATTTTCAAGACAAATATTCATTAAATATCTAAAAAGTTCATCAATCTCAAAAAAGTTCACAGAATTTTCAAAAAACAAATCGTCAACCGGCCCCTAGATGGGCCGGCCCATTTACGGACGCCACGGGCGCCAGTTAACAAAATGCACGTTAACTGGCGCCGGTGGCCAAAAATAAGAAATGCCGCAAACTTGTGCCGCGAGGCCCAAGTAGGTGGTGTGCAACAGTTGGGAGCATGGCCGGTTCAGTGCGAAATCATTAATTAAAGAGTACTCGTTGTAAAGAACACTCCACTTTCCTAGGTCGCGACAACTGGCGCACATGCAGCACGCCATTTGTCGCAACCTGGGAGTTTTCCTTTTTTTCCCGTAGATTTGTTTATTCAAAACGTTTTATCTCTTAAATCGTGCGTCCAAATCTCGAACTGTTTTCATTATTGAATTCCTCGCGTCGAGATTTTCAAAATTAGATTCCATGTTGATAGGTTTTGACGAACTTTTTTTTTCATGAAAAATCGGACGAAAAAAACCGGGCGAAAAACCGAACCGGGAGCACGGTTTTTTCCCTTTCCGAAAGAGGCACGCCCGTGCCTTTCGCGAAATCACAACCGTGCTTCTCGTGGAAGCAAAACCGTGACTCCCGTGAAAGGAAAAAAACAGAAAGCGCTTTTTTTCGTTTCCGAGAGGCACGGCCGTGACTTTCGCGAAAGCACAACCGTGCCTCTCACGAAAGCAAACCGTGACTCTTGCGAAAGAAAAAAAAATGCGTATTTTTTTCCCTTTCCGAGAGGCACGGCCGTGACTCTCGCGGAAGCAAAACTGTGCGTCTTGCGAAAGCAAAACCGTGACTCTCACAAAGAAAAAAAAACAGAAAACGTGTTTTGTTTTTCCCTTTCCGAGAGGCACGGCCGTGACTCTCGCGAAAGCACAACTGTGCCTCTTGCGAAATCAAAACCGTGACTCTCACGAAAGAAAAAAAACAGAGAACGCATTTTTTTGTTTCCGAAAGGCACGGCCGTGACTCTCGATAAAGCACAATCGTGCCTCTCGCGAAAGAAAAATCGTGACTTTTGCAAAAGGAAAAAAAAAGAAAACGTGTTTTTTCGCGCAATTTTTTTTTTCAATTTTTTTATCGAAAAGCTAAAAAAGACCGGGGGAAAACCAAAATATCGAAAAAAATCCAAAAAAAACCATTTAAAAAGCCGAAAACGCGTGCGAAAAAATAAAAAAAACAAAATCCAAAGAAAGTGTCCAGAGCGTGACACGTGGCGAATGGCTGAGAGCGCGCCAAGTGACGCTGATCGTTGCGAGGCTCCCGAAGAAGCGCTTGTTAACTAGTTGCTCCCGGTTCAGGGTCCAACGCCTTCTCAAAACTGGACCAAGGTGTTGCTTCGGGCTGCCAGCAGGCCATCCGAGGCCTGGAAGCTTGCTACTAGGCCAGAAACATGATCCACTCTCGTTTAGGAACCCTTACCCTGGTTCCCCTAATAAAAAAAAGTTCAAGAACACTGGCTGCTAACGCAACGCCCCGTCTTCAGCCGTCCTCGCACCAGAACGGCGCACCGCCGCCCGCCTCCCGACCGAAGACTGGCACAGCCCCGGGCCAGGGTAGCACCGATCCGGCACGCACTACGTTGGCCTCCTGTGCACGCTCCACTGCGACAGAAGCAGCACCGTGAGACGTGAGTGCTTCTGATTTTATCCCCAGTTGATAACTCTTCTTTCTGAATTTATGATTTCCCACAACCGAGAAGTAATAGAGGATGGCTTTAATTTATGGGCGCCGCTACGCGTCTTCCGGCGGATGTTTACTTCCGCCGCATGGAGTACCGTTGGATGAGCGCCCTGACAGCAGTCTGATCTAAACATCGCACGCGCGTGACCACCTCCCTACTTCCTACAACAGCCGCTCAGTTTTGGAAATAGAGTCCCCTCACCGTCGTCCTGCCACAGCTTTGCCCAGCGCGGCGGCAGTCGCCACCACCACCAAATCGCTACCGCCGGCGCGTCGGGGAACTAGTCCTTGCCGTGCTCGCCGGAGTTGCTGCTCCTCCTCCGTCTCAGCCCCGCGAGCAGCTCCTAGCTCCAATCGAGCACGACGGTGGCCACCTCTCACGCCTGACGCTTCTTCGGCGTTTTCTGCAACTGAAGCTATGTTTCTAAAACATGCCTCATGTTGCAATGTCTGACCACTCACTCTCTAACGTCGGGCGCTCCTGCGGCGCTGCAACTCGGGCTATTTTTTGAAACAAGATCCTTGTTGCAAAAAAAAAACCTTCACAACAGAAACATTTCTTTTCTTTCTGAAATAAAAGATATGTTGCGGAAATCTTTTGAAACAAGACCCCAGTTGCAGAAAAAAAACCTTCACCACCGAATCGTTTTTTCTTTCGTTCTGAAACTAGTCATGTGTGTTAGAAATCAACTGAAAACAAGACCCTTATTGCAAGAAAACGACTCTTCGCGCGGGACTGCCTTGTGGCCAGCGTGACTACTTGATCAGGATTGATCTAACGGCTACCCAAGTGGCGGCTCGCGCGCGCATCAGCCGGTTGAAGGTAAACTTTTTCCTTAATTTATCGGTTGATTTATTACCGTAGCATATACGGTCAAATTTAAGCAAGATGGATTTTATGCATTTTGATTTCTGGATTATGAATCTTTTTGTGTCCATCAAGTTCTAATGACCTTGGTTGCCCTTGTTTAGGTGAAAGTACTTAGTAGCAGCTTCCAATCATGATAGGAGGAGGCAGGGAGCTAGTATTAGGGAGAAGAATGACATCGTGAAAAAGAAAGTCCGAACAATCATTGGACAGGGCAAAAAAAAAATCACATATACGTGTATTAAGGAAAAAGTATTTGGTCCTGATACCTAGACATATGAGTCGCTGGGATAAACCATAGCTGCTACCTTGTTGAGCGACCATCAACAGCAGCATGATTTTTATCAGGCAACTTCTGATTGTAAAAGTCATATGAAAGAATTCAAAGTGACGGAGTACCAATTGAATCTGCTCTAGCATATCTGTATATGCTTATGCATAATTCTGTGTGCGCACGGAGGGAACTGATCCGAGTGAATGAACGGCAGTGAACTATGAACATGAGCATCTTGGCCTGAATCTGAACGGTGTCATGTTTTGGCAAGTTGAGATCTTCCCAGTGCTTAACCTTAGTTCGTTTTGTTACTGCCCAAGGGTTCAAAAAGTGGAGGAGCGGGTTCATGTCGCCTGCAGTTTTCAAGCCATAATTCACGCAGATACTTGTGTCACCATTCTGCTTACCCACCATCCAAAATGGGTAACCGCTGCGCTTGCTAATTTCTAGCATTTCGAGATGCTTCGATGTGCAAAGGCCATCAAGCACCTCTGCTTCAACTGTGGACTGCGACTTGTATTATATTGTTGGAGCAATAACAGTATATAACCAACTAAAGCAACCTCCCTCATGAATTAAATGTTGGAAACTTCGGCTGGAGAAGACCTGAATTTGGAAATTACATAGATATTTAAGGCAGCGTAATCACAAAACAGTTGGTACAAGTGTTCAGCTTTATTGGAATACAATGCTTGAAAGATAAAATAAAACATGAATTAAACAGCTGGGGACTTCCAGCCTTACATGACAAGAACCAACCACATCAACCATGAAGGGACCAAGTTAAACTGATGGGACTCCAGCTTTCCCTGCTTTAGAGCAAGCTTCTTTTGTTGAACATACTCCAAGGCTTCAAGCAGCTTTATTGCTCCTACGACCTCACTATAACTCTGATCTCTTCGCGGTCAGATTTGAGTCGATTCTTATTCTCCACCTCCAGCACCTCTACTACAGCAGCCAATGCACCTTCTTTGACACAACTGATCTGCACCTCTTTAAGGTTTTTCAAGTGCTCAATACCAGCAGTTGTCTTCCACTGGTCATCAAACTGCAGCACAAGCGTCTCCAGCTCTGGCATGCATCCTTTCTCAAATCCATAAACTTCAGGAACTTCAGGAGAATAGCCCAGAGTTAGTTCCTTGAGCTTCGGAAAGGACTGGCTACTGCGTGCAACCATGTCTTGCCTGTGTCTTATGAAGTATGGCCCCAGGGTCAGCCTCTGCAGGTTGGGCAACTTACATATGTCGCTGAATAGTTGGACACCATCAACGTATGTCCAAGCTATGACCAACTCGGTAAGATTCATGAGTCCCCCCACCCATTTTGGCAATTGGTCAATGAGGCCGCAAATCCTAAAGTAACGGAGCAGCTGTGGTGGCGACTTTACTTGATGGAGAAAATGCAATGCCCGTTTGAAAGGCCATTTATCACAACCAAGATTTCCAATGTCGAGCAACTGGAGGGAGTTCATCTTGCTCAGGGATTTGGCAAGCTCTTCGAGAACATTCTGATCCATATCCTTATTTCTTGTGTCTACATAGATGCATAAGTCTTCCAATTGATCCAGGTCACCAATCTCCTTGGCGACCTTCTCCTCAGATACCACAACCGCTTTATTCAGCTGGCGTAGTGCCTTCATTTTGTTGATCCCTTGGGGCAGTATCCAACCAGACATTAAATTGCCATCTTTGGTGGTGAACAACAGGTGCTCCAGCTTCTCTAGCTTTGTGACTGTTTCTGGTAGACTCGTCAGTTGTGTTTGACGTACATCAAGTGTCTGTAAATGCTCGAGATCACCAATTCTTGAAGGCATCACCTTGATATCTGAACACTTCAAGCTTAAGAACCTTAAAAGATACATCCGACAGATATGACTCATATGCTCTTTCTGCAGACCTTTGCAGTCTTCTAGGTCAAGTACCCTTAGCAACATGAACTCTCCTAACCGGGCAAGCAGATTTTGTGCTTCAGTATCAAATATGCTTAGTGATCGGACATGCTTCATAGTCATCGCCTTGATACCACGGTGTGCTGTCATTTTCTTTGATGAAGACTCTTGGGTTGCCTCTACTCCGCCATGTATGGCAAGACGTCGAATCCTATCATATGCCATCCCTTCATATTGCCTACCTAGTAGGCTAACAAAGTTAGACTCTAGGGATTTGGACACCATGACCTCAAGCATCATGTCATGCATTCGGCATGTCTCTTCCCTCCATTGGTACACGGTAACTATATCGGTGCCTCGGTCAATCATGCTTCTACTCATCAGCTCATTGAAGTAGGCTTCAGCAAGCTCCATCTGGGTCATCCCTCGCTTCTCAGGAATTAACCCTTCAGCGATCCATCTCTTCAATAGTCGATCCTTGCAGATCACGTAATCCTCTGGGAAAATGCTAAGATACATAATGCAAGCCTTGAGGTGGTGGGGTAGGTGGTCATAGCTAAGTGTGAGTATCTGCCTCATCCCCTCAAGAGTAGGATTGTTATCCATCTGTGAACCAATTGACTTGCCAACTATTTCCCACATCTTCTTCCCTTCTGGATGTGTATAGCTTGCCAAAAGGCTTGCAATGTTAGCAATGGCTAAGGGTAGCCCACCACATTTTTTCAAGATGTTTTCCATTGCACCTTTCAAATACTCTGGGCAAGAATCTTCGGTCATTGAGCCAAATGCTTTTCTTCGGAACAACTGATCTGACTCTTTCTCATCTAGGGGCTTCATATGATGGATGTAATAATCACAATAATTAGAACATGCTTTGGCCACAGTATCTATCCGAGTGGTCACGATGATTCTGCTGCCGCAGTTGCTGCTTGGTAACTTGGACCAGATTGCCTCCCAGGCTGCTTTGCTCCATACATCATCGATAAAAATTAGGTACCTACACTCATAGATATGCAAGAGTTAGAATATTCTGTCTGCAGAAACTGGCAATTGATTGCATCAAATTGTATGAAATTCTACTGGATGGTGTTTTAAACTCCTTTTTCGACATTTTCCACTAATATATATTACTGCAGGGTGGAGAATAAGTTATTTTGCATCCAGGATTTTCTTACCTTACATCATTCTATACGTTCACATCTTCTCGTCACATACAAAAAATATGTGATCTACATTTTCTGAAGTTCTTCTTGATTTCAGGAAGATAAAATTTAGGTGACGTAAAATTTGGCTGCTATTCAGCTTATTATGTGACTATATGAACATGCATTTTCTTAATTATTTCTAAACTGATCGCATACCATGCAAGTTGAATAATGGCACCAAGCCACCAACAAATTTTACTTTTATCTCTCTCTCTCTCTCTCTCTCTCTATATATATATATATATATATATATATATATATATATATATATATATATATATATATGTAAATATTAACACTACTAAGAAGGAAAAGCTAGGCCTGCCCATCTTATCGATGGAAATAATCATCTTATCGACGGTATACCTGTTGTTCTGGAGACTCTCCTTGAGCATGCCTTCTAGCTCGCCTACATCCATGCCGTCAATCTTACGAAGGAGCGCCGCTTGCTCGTTTTGATTAGACGGTAGGGTCACGACCTGCAGAAGCACGCGCTTTAGTAATCCCTGGAGATCCTTGCTGCCGAAGGTCTGCGACACGGACACATTGGCCTGGCGTTTGAACTCCGTCTCCAGCTGCCGGCAGACCTCCATGGCCAGCGTGGTTTTCCCGAGGCCTCCAAAGCCCACGATAGAGAACACCTTGAGCTCTTTGTCACTCTCACAGACAGCCGCCTTCACCACCTTCTTGCCCAGGTTCTCAGCCTGGGCCTTGATGCCGACGAACTGGTTGGGGTCGTTGTGAGGGCGTGGCGCACGTGCTGACGCCACCACTGCCTGCAAAGCCTCCGAAGAAGAAGCAGTGCGGCCCAGCAGCTCGATGCTGACGCCGTAACGAGCATGGCGCTCGCTGATGGAAACAGCACGGATGCGGAGGGCCGTGATCTCGCCGGCGAGGCGATGGCGAGGGAAAAGCGTAGCAAGCAGGCGTTTGGACCAGACGAGGAAGCCGTCGCCCTGCTGGCACCTGATGCGAAACAGGTAGAGGTCGACGCAGTCCTCGGCGTCGTAGGCGAGCTCCCGGAGTTGCTTCATCCACTCCCGGACGAAGTGGCTCAAGCCACTTGCATCAGCTTCGGACTGCATGCGCAGGAGGGTGTTCATCGTGGCCAGCTCGTCCCTCAGCTCAGTGACCTCGCCGCGGACGGCGCGGAGCTGGCGGAACTCCTGCCCAACCAGCTGCACAACGTTGCTCAAAACGGCCACCGACGCGCGCTCCATGAGTTCTGTCTCTCTTGGTTCTCCGAAAGCTAGGATGGTTATGGAATGTGCTAAGTTGTGACCCCAAAGGATGGGTTCGATCAGCTTAAATAATGTGGCCAACTTCACTATGTAAGGATCTTATCGCCTTAACTAATGATGACAGTCTGAAACTTTACTCTCTTTTTTTGAATTGCAAACCGTAGAACAATAGTTATACAGTAATTTTCATTAATCAAGTATCCACAAGAGTGTAATATTTACAAGAGGAGCAGTGCTATCCAGACGACATTATTTTGACGATTTGCAGCCGACGATTGAATCCAGCGGTGCAATGTTCTTCACGTCGGAGCAACGGACGGTGGATTTTTTTAATCGTGCACAGATCGTCCAAAGCTCGTCGTGTGTGGAGCAGTTTCGTTACAAGACAGACAGAAAAAAAAACAGTACTAGTCCTGCAGGAGCTTTCTCAACCAATACCCGTTCGTAGCATCATGATTTTCACACATAAAAATGTGATCCTTGTCTTACACTCATCACAGATGGATGGCAATCCATTGCTTCAGGCTGTTCAAATTTTTAACTTTAATTATGTGCTTCAACAGCAGTAAATCAGCTTTGGGATTTCGTTTTTGTTAGATTCGGCGTCTTGGTTAGGGCTATGTGACGGCGGCGATGTCCCTTAGTAAGAATAATGTCTCCCACGTCATATCCCCATCCCGATGGTGCCTCAAGCATCATCGGAAGGCGTGTGGAGCTTTGTCACCGTCGGATATCTTAGGGTTCGGTCTGTGCTGGTCTTCGGTGAATCTGTTTGGATCTGATTCGTTTGAGTGTTTACAGGTTTGACACTTCTGATCTACGACTTTCTTCATCGCCGATGGTTGCTACTCTGGTGCGCTGATCCTATGGGGCCTTAGCACGACGACTTCCTGATTGTCTACTGCAATAAGGTTTGCCCAGCTCCGGTTGGGGAGGGCAACGACGGCGGCGTGCCTTCGGCTCTCTCCAGTGCCTGTAGTCGTCGCTATGTGGTCCACAGACATAGTTGTGATTTTTATTATCTCTGTTGTTCTTTATATTGCCATGATTAAAAATAAATAGATTGGAAGTTTCTCGATTTTTTCCATGAATAACACTTGGAACCCCTTGTCTGAATATTTCTCCCATTCTTTGTAACCAAATGTTCCAGTACCATTGTATAAATATGTCCACATCAATCGTGGGTGGAAGTTGTTGATGAGCCAGAATTATGTCAGCAAAAATGAAAATCCCCGCTCTCTTATTTGGTATGATACTGCTCCAACAGTTTGGTGCAAAGCAGTAGTGTAAAAAAGGTGTCTAATTACTTCCTCAGCATGCTCATTACACTGGACACTCATAGCAATCTAGATAAAAGTTTTTCCTTCTTAAAAGGTTTCTGGTATTTACTCTACCATCACTACTGAAATTTTCGTATACGCCGGGTGTGGGCGTCTACGCCGAGAGCCAAAACACGGGCACTCGGCGAAGTAAACAACATCAAGAGTCACACTCGGCAAAGGGAGTAAGTCGGCAAACACACGACAATGCCAACAGCATTGCTCGGCAAACAAGTTATACTCGGCAAAGGGACTATTGGCCGAGGGCCACCCGGCCACACACGGCAAAGTTTTTCCACGTGGCACATTCGGCGGCGACTGGCGGCATGGTTACGGTTGCAACTCTTTGCCGAGTGTGATGCTCGGCAAAGATTTAGTCCCACCTCGCCTGCCGACTAGCAAAATGACCTGTTTAAATAGTTCAATAGTCCAACCACAGTAAGCTTCGGTCTTCTCTCATTACTAAGAGTCCATACAATCACTATGATTCTTCTAGTGGCTGTTACCCGAGAGTGGCACTCGGTAAATGACAAGTTGCCGAGTGTAGCTCTCGGTAAAGATAAGGCCACCATCAAAGTATAGTCCCACCTCGCCCCCCGAGCAAGTTCTGCACCTGCTTAAATACCTTCATCTATTAGATTGTTACAAGCTTGGGTCTACCTTGCACTCTATTTTGAGGGTATGCAGGATGAGTATGATTTATCATCTGTATTCATCGTGTATATTCTTCAAGTGGAGAACATGGATGACTAATGTATTTTTTCGCTAAACTCGGCTACCCGAGAGTTGCTCTCGGTAAACAAGAAGTTACCGAGAGTGGCTCTCGGTAAAGATAAGGCCACCATCAAAGTTTAGTCCCACCTCGCCTATAGACAAGCAACAAGACCTGTTTAAATATAAATAGTGGGATAGTCCAGATGCAGTAAGCTTCGGTATTCATTACACCCTTGTTAAGGAGATGGACTATTTGTGATGTCGATGGTAGGATTGCTCGGGATATGGCACGGTGTCATCACAGGGCCTATGTAGGGTGTGGTAAAAGTTTGGACGCGTTTCGAGTAAGCCTCCCCTGAGGCCACTTGTAAACCGCACCGTCTCCGAGCTAGTATCTGGGTATCTAGAGGGAACGTGTCCGGTTTGTGTAGGAAGTGTTGGTCCTGTTGCTCCGTTGGCCTCGAAACTTCTCGTGCTCTAAGAGGGGCAACCGCATGGCACGTGCCACGACCTCGCATTTTTTGGGGACGCGCACAATATTCGGAAAATTTATTGCTCTGCTAGGGTTTCATCACTGGGAATTGCAGATCAACAAGGTGGCACATGAAATCATGCCGGGTAGCGGCACGGGGAATCATTTGGGATGTCCTTGTGTCATGCCTACGCCTTGCACAGACGAGGCAGGGGCATGCCCTGCCACCGGGTTACCAAAAGTACCTCGGTGTCATTCCTGATGCAACCGTTGAAATCCTCGGAAAATCGTACGATGGTAGGATTGCTCGGGATCTAGCACGGTGTCATCACAAGGCCTCTGTAGGGTGTGGTAAAAGTTTGGACACGTTTCGAGTAAGCCTCCCCTTCGGCCACTTGTAAACCGCACCGTCTACGAGCTAGTATCTGGGTATCGAGAGGGAACGTGTCCAGTTTGTGCAGGAAGTGCTGGTCCTGTTGCTCCGTTGGCCTCGAAACTTCTCGTGCTCTAAGAGGGGGCAACCGCATGGCACGTGCCACGGCCTTGCATTTTTCGGGGACGCGCGCAATATTCGGGAAATTTATTGCTCTTCTAGGGTTTCATCGCTGGGAATTGCAGATCAGCAAGGCGACACATGAAATCTTGGCGGGTAACGGCATGGGGAATCACTTGTGATGTCCTTGTGGCATGCCTACGCCTTGATTGGATGAGGGAGGAGTGTCATTTCCGAGTGCCTCACTCGGTATGTTTTCCATTTCCGAGTGTGCTTTATCCTTTGCCGAGCGTTTCTCTCGGAAAAGGTGGAAAATCTAGATCTAGGTTGTGTACATTTACTGAGAGCCGCACCGACAGACGCTCGGTAAAGGTCGGCGAACACTTAACCCCCTGTGTGGTCTCTTCTCTCTCTTTCTCACCGGCGCCCCCCGCCCCGGTCGGCGCCCTCCACACTGGTGCCCTCCCCACCGACGCCCCCAGCCCCACCGGCGCCCCACGACCCCATCGGTGCCCCCCCGACCCCGCTGGCGCCCCCTCCCCAAGCCCACTGGCGACCCCACCAACCCGGCCGGCACCACCTCGCCCTCTCGGTGAGTTTCACCCCCCTCCCCGATCTTGTATTTATGCATGAGTGTATGTATGGTGCTACCTCTTGAGCACTGCGTCGGTTTTACCTTGAATAGGAAAGGGTGATGCAACAAAATAGCGTAAGTATTTCCCTCAGTTTTTGAGAACCAAGGTATCGATCCAGTAGGAGGCCACACGCAAGTCCCTCGTACCTACACAAACAAATAAGAACCTCGCAACCAACGCGATAAAGGGGTTGTCAATCCCTTCACGATCACTTACGAGAGTGAGATCTGATAGAGATAATAATGATAAGATAAATATTTTTGGTATTTTCATGATATAGATTGAAAGTAAAGGTTGCAAAGTAAAATAGATTGGAAACTTATATGATGGAAAATAGACCCGGTGGCCATAGGTTTCACTAGTGGCTTCTCTCAAAATAGCATAAGTATTACGGTGGGTGAACGAATTACTGTAGAGCAATTGATTGAAAAGCGAATAATTATGAGGATATCTAGGCATGATCATGTACATAGGCATCACGTCCGTGACAAGTAGACCGACTCCTGCCTGCATCTACTACTATTACTCCACACATTGACCTCTATCCAGCATGCATCTAGAGTATTAAGTTCATAAGAACAGAGTAACTCCTTAGGTAAGATGACATGATGTAGAGGGATAAACTCAAGCAATATGATATAAACCCCATCTTTTTATCCTCGATGGCAACAATACAATACGTGTCGTTTCCCTTTCTGCCACTGGGATCGAGCACCGCAAGATTGAACCCAAAGCTAAGCACTTCTCCCATTGCAAGAAAGATCAATCTAGTAGGCCAAACCAAACTGATAATTCGAAGAGACTTGCAAAGATAACCAATCATGCATAAAAGATTTTAGAGAAGAATCAAATATTGTTCATAGATAGACTTGATCATAAACCCACAATTCATCGGATCTCGACAAACACACCGCAAAAAGAGTTACATCGAACAGATCTCCAAGAAGATCGAGTAAAACTTTGTATTGAGATTCAAAGATAGAGAAGAAGCCATCTAGCTACTAACTATGGGCCCGAAGGTCTGAAGTAAACTACTCACACATCATTGGAGGGGGCATGGAGTTGATGTAGAGGCCCTCCGTGATAAATTCCCCCTCCGACGGAGCTTCGGAAAAGGCCCCAAGATGGGATCTCTTGGGTACAGAAGGTTGCGGCGGTGGAAATAGGGTTTCGTGGTGCTCCTGGATGTTTTCGGGGTATGTGAACATATATAGGAGGAAAAAGTAGGTCCGCTGAACCACGAGGGGCCCACGAGGGGGAGGGCGCGCAAAGGGGGGGGGGGTAGGTGCGTCCCCTGCCTCATGGACACCTCGTTCGTTTCTTGACGTCCACCCCAAGTCCTCTGGATCACGTTTGTTCCAAAAATCACACTCCCGAAGGTTTCATTCCGTTTGGACTCCGTTTGATATTCCTTTTCCGCGAAACACTGAAATAGGCAAAAAAAACAGCAATTTGCACTAGGCCTTGAGTTAATAGGTTAGTCCCAAAAATAATATAAAAGCGTAAAATAAAACCCATTAACATCCAAAACAGATAATATAATAGCATGGAACAATCAAAAATTATAGATACGTTGGAGATGTATCAACATCCCCGAGCTTAATTCCCGCTCGTCCTCGAGTAGGTAAATGATAAAAACAGAATTTTTAATGTGGAATGCTTTCTAGCATGTTCTTCAATGTATTTTTCTCTATTGTGGCATGAATGTTCAGATCCAAAAGATTCAAGATAAAAGTTTATTGTTGACATAAAAAAGTAATACTCCAAGTATGCTAATCAAGCAATTATGTCTTATCAAAATAACATGGCCAAAGAAAACATATCCCTACAAAGTCATATAGTTTGGCTATGCTTCATTTTCGTCACACAAAATGCTTCCATCATGCACAACCCCGATGACATGCCAAGCAATTGTTTTATACTTAGCCTTTTCAAACTCTTTCAACTTTTACGCAATATATGAGCGCGAGCCATGAACATAGCACTATGTGTGGAATAGAATATGATGATTGAGGTTGTGTGAGAAGACAAAAAGGGAGAAAGTCTCACATTGACGTGACTAATCAATGGGCTATGGAGATGCCCATCGATTGATGTCAATGCAAGGAGTAGTTATTGCCATGCAACGGATGCACTAGAGCTATATATGAAAGCTCATCAAAGAAACTAAGTGGGTGTGCATCCAACTTGCTTGCTCACGATGATCTAGGGCATTTGAGGAAGCCCATCATTGGAATATACAAGCCAAGTTCTATAATGAAAATTCCCACTAGTATATGAAAGTGACAAAATAAGAGACTCTCTAACATGAAGACCATGGTGCTACTTTGAAGCACAAGTGTGGAAAAAGGATAGTAACATTGTCCCTTCTCTCTTTTTCTCCTTTTTTTTTATTTGGGCCTTCTTTCCTTTTTTTATGGCCTCTTTTTTTTTCGTCCGGAGTCTCATCCCGACTTGTGGGGGAATCATAGTCTCCATCATCCTTTCCTCACATGGGACAATGCTCTAACAATGATCACCACACTTTTATTTACTTACAACTCAAGAATTACAACTCGATACTTAGAACAAAATATGACTCTATGTGAATGCCTCCGGCGGTGTACCGGGATTGCGATGAATCAAGAGTGACATGTATGAAAAATTTGAGCATGGTGGTTTTGCCACAAATACGATGTCAACTACATGATCATGCAAAGCAATATGACAATGATGATGCGTGTTATAATAAATGGAATGGTGGAAAGTTGCATGGCAATATATCTCAGAATGGCTATGGAAATGCCATAATAGGTAGGTATGATGGCTTTTTTGAGGAAGATATAAGGAGGCTTATGTGTGATAGAGCGTATCATATCACGGGGTTTGGATGCACCGGCGAAGTTTGCACCAACTCTCAAGGTGAGAAAGGGCAATGCACGGTACCGAAGAGGCTAGCAATGATGGAAGGGTGAGAATGCGTATAATCCATGGACTCAACATTAGTCATAAAGAACTCACATACTTATTGCAAAAATCTACAAGTCATCAAAACCAAGAACTACGCGCATGCTCCTAGGGGGATAGATTGATAGGAAAAGACCATCGCTCGTCCCCGACCGCCACTCATAAGGAAAGCAATCAAAGAACACCCCATGCTTCAAATTTGTCACATAACGTTTACCATACGTGCATGCTACGAGACTTGCCAACTTCAACACAAGTATTCATCAATTTCACAATTACTCAACTAGCACACCTCTAATATTACCACCTTTATATCTCAAAACCATCTATCAAGCATCCAACTTCTCTTAGCATTTAAAAGTTATAACCAAAGTGAATTACCATGCTATTCTAAAGGACTCTCAAAATGATATAAGTGAAGTATGAGAGATCAATTATTTCTATAAAAGAGAACCACCACCGTGCTCTAAAAGATATAAGCGAAGCACTAGAGCCAAAATTATCCAACTCAAAAGATAAAAGTGAAGCACATAGAGTATTCTAATAAATTCCAATTCATGTGTGTCTCCCCCAAAAGGTGTGTACAGCAAGGATGATTGTGGTAAACTAAAAATCAAAGACTCAAATCATACAAGATGCTTCAAGAAAAACACATATCATGTGGTGAATAAAAATATAGCTCCAAGTAAAGTTACTGATGGACGAAGACGAAAGAGGGGATGCCTTCCGGGGCATCCCCAAGCTTAGGCTTTTGGTTGTCCTTGTATTTTACCTTGGGGTGCCTTGGGCATCACCAGGCTTAGGCTCTTCCCACTCCTTGTTCCATAATCCATCAAATCTCTACCCAAAACTTGAAAACTTCACAACACAAAACTTAAAAGAAAATCTCGTGAGCTCCGTTAGTAAAAGAAAACAAACCACCACTTCAAGGTACTGTAATGAAATCATTCTTTATTTATATTTGTGTTAAACCTACTGTATTCCAACTTTTCTATGGTTTATAAACTCTATTACTAGCCATAGATTCATCAAAATAAGCAAACAACACATGAAAAACAGAATCTGTCAAAAACAGAACAGTCTGTAGTAATCTGTAGGTTTCGAATATTTCTGGAACCCCAAAAATTCTAAAATAATTTGCTAGACGTGAGGACTTTATTTATTAATCATATTCAAAAATAATTAACTAAATATCACTCTCCAATAAAAAATGGCAACAATTCTCGTGAGCGCTAAAGTTTCTATTTTTTACAGCAAGATCGCAAAGACTTTCCCCAAGTCTTCCCAAAGGTTCTACTTGGCACAAACACTAATTAAAAGCATAAAACCATATATAAACATAGGCTATATGGATTATTTATTACTAAACAGAATCGAAAAGCAAGAAACAAAAATAAAATTGTGTTGCCTCCCAACAAGCGCTATCATTTAACGCCCCTAGCTAGGCATAAAAGCAATGATAGATCTAGGTATTATCATCTTTGGTATGCAATTCTTCAATAGAACACTTATAACCCTTAGGAGTTTTCTTCTCTTTATTAATGACTAAGCTCCTAGGCAAGAAATCAAGAAAATCATTTGTAGCAAAAGGTTCCTTAATGATAGTGAGAAAGTTGGGGTGAACACTAATGGATTTGAGATCCGCATTTTCCTTACTAGAAGTTTCACCCTTATTTTTAGGAACGTACATAATTTTGGCAACTTTGGTAGGAGGATTTGAGTGTTCCTAACGGCAGAAAAAGCGGACCCCAAGTTGGTAATATTCTTTCATTAACTACGGGTTCTTTTTATTTAAAAGTTTTTAGAGTAACTCCTACCTTAGATCCATATTGGGTAATTTGGTTGTGGATCTTTTTATCCAAATTCCCAATCAATTCAACAATGGCAACTTTATTTTCAATAATATCGAGCCTTTGCATAACATGTTTCAAAGTTAACATAGTTCCATTAACCAAGAGAGGTGGTGTGCCAAACAAATCTATCATAGCGTTATACGAATCAAAAGTGTGGCTACCCAAGAAATTTCCTCCGGTAATGGTATCAAGAATATATCTATTCCAAGGAATGATGCCTACATAAAAATTGCGAAGAAGAACGGAAGTAGATTGCTTCCTAGTAGATCTATTTTGCGCATTGCAAATTCTGAACCAAGCATCTCTTAGATTTTCTCCCTCTCCTTGTTTAAAATTAAGGACCTCATTCTCGGGAGACAAAGGAGTAGATAAAGGACTAGCCATAACGATGAAGCAAGCGAAAGAAAAGGCGAATGAAAAAGATGCTGAATAAAACAGCAAGGGTGAAGTGGGGGAGAGGAAAACGAGAGGCAAATTGCAAATAATGTAATGCGAGGGATAGAGTTTGTGATGGTACTTGGTATGTCTTGACTTGTGCGTAGACTCCCCGGCAACGGCGCCAGAAATCCTTCTTGCTACCTCTTGAGCACTGTGTTGGTTTTCCCTTGAAGAGGAAAGGGTGATGCAGCAAAGTAGCGTAAGTATTCCCCTCAGTTTTTGATAACCAAGGTATCGATCCAGTAGGAGGCCACACGCAAGTCCCCGGTACCTACACAAACAAATAAGAACCTCTCAACCAATGTGATAAAGGGGTTGTCAATCCCTTCATGATCACTTACGAGAGTGAGATCTGATAGAGATAATAATGATAAGATAAATATTTTTGGTATTTTTATGATATAGATTGAAAGTAAAGGTTGCAAAGTAAAATAGATTGGAAACTTATATGATGGAAAATAGACCCGGGGGCCATAGGTTTCACTAGTGGCTTCTCTCAAGATAGCATAAGTATTACGGTGGGTGAACGAATTACTGTCGAGCAATTGATAGAAAAGCAAATAATTATGAGAATATCTAGGCATGATCATGTATATAGGCATCACGTCCGTGACAAGTAGACCGACTCCTGCCTGCATCTACTACTATCACTCCACATATCGACCGCTATCCAGCATGCATCTAGAGTATTAAGTTCATAAGAACAGAGTAACGCCTTAGGTAAGATGACATGATGTAGAGGGATAAACTCAAGCAATATGATATAAACCCCATCTTTTTATCCTCGATGGCAACAATACAATACGTGTCATTTCCCTTTCTGCCACTGGGATCGAGCACCGCAAGATTGAACCCAAAGCTAAGCACTTCTCCCATTGCAAGAAAGATCAATCTAGTAGGCCAAACCAATCTGATAATTCAAAGAGACTTGCAAAGATAACCAATCATGCATAAAAGATTTTAGAGAAGAATCAAATATTGTTCATAGATAGACTCGATCATAAACCCACAATTCATTGGATCTCGACAAACACACCGCAAAAAGAGTTACATCGAATAGATCTCCAAAAAGATCGAGGATAAAGTTGTATTGAGATTCAAAGAGAGAGAAGAAGCCATCTAGCTACTAACTATGGACCCGAAGGTCTGAAGTAAACTACTCACACATCATCGGAGGGGCCATGGAGTTGATGTAGAGGCCCTACGTGATCAATGCCCCCTCCGGCGGAGCTCCGGAAAAGGCCCCAAGATGGGATCTCTTGGGTACAGAAGGTTGCGGCGGTGGATATAGGATTTCGTGGTGCTCCTGGATGTTTTCGGGGTATGTGAACATATATAGGAGGAAGATGTAGGTCGGTTGAGCCACGAGGGGCCCACGAGGGGGAGGGCACACCTAGGGGGTAGGCGCGCCCCCTGCCTCGTGGACACCTCGTTCATTTCTTGACGTCCACTCCAAATCCTCTGGATCACGTTTGTTCCAAAAATCACGATCCCGAAGGTTTCATTCCGTTTGGACTCCGTTTGATATTCCTTTTCTGCGAAACACTGAAATAGGCAAAAAACAACAACAATTTGCACTGGGCCTTGGGTTAGTAGGTTAGTCCCAAAAATAATATAAAAGTGTAAAATAAAGCCCATTAACATCCAAAACAGATGATATAATAGCATGGAACAATCAAAAATTGAAGATACGTTGGAGACGTATCATATGGATGCATGGATTTTTATATGGATGCAAGGATTGATGGATGGCTAGATGTATGAATGTATATATGTATGTTTTAATGCATGGATTGATGCATGGACTATTTTTGTAGTAAAATTTTGGTAGTTTTTGTTATGTATCAATATATAGATGTATGTATGTATGTATGCATGAATGCATAGATGGATGCAAAGAAGTACGGATGAATGTAGATAATTGTTAATTTTTTGTATAGATAATTAATTGTTGATGCATCTAATAGTTCTTGTTGTTCGTATGGATGCTATATGGAGGAAGAAAATCGACTTTTGACGAAGGCGGTCAATCTGGGTGAATTCTTCTTGTGATATACATTTGTCACGCACGATGGATTCGCCCAGCTTGAGCATCACCGAAAGTCAAAATATCCATGAGATAGTGTCCACCATATATACCACCAGTAGAGAGAGTTCCACCATATATACATGAGAGAGATGAGAGTTGTTATTGGAGGAAGAAAATTGACTTTTGACAATGGCGGTCGATCTGGGCGAGTTCTTCTTGTGATATACATTTGCAACGCACGATGGACTCGCCCAACTGGACCATCACCGAAAGTTGAAATATCCGTGAGATAGTGTCCATCATATATACCACCAGCAAAGAGAGTTCCACCATATATACGTGAGAGAGATGAGAGTTGTTCTTGGAGGAAGAAAATTGTCTTTTGCTGAAGGCGGTCGACCTGGGCGAGTTCGTCTTGTGCTATACATTTTCACGCACGATGGACTCGCCCAGCTCGACCATCACCGAAAATCGAAATATCCGTGAGATAGTGTCCATCATGATTAATTTGCTTAGAAGTAATCTTTGATGTTTGATTCTTATGCTATTTTTCATTGTGTGATGAAAGGTGTTAGCACCGATCGATTTCGTGGCTATGCTTCCTCCGACTACGCATCTTCCATTAGGGTTGACTCCGCTGTCAAGGAGAAGCTCGCCGAGGACCGCTTGGCGGCGCTTATTGAGAAGAACCCGCAGCTGATCCTAATAAAGTATTTTGAGGATCTGGCCAAGAAGAATCCCCCAACCAAGGAGAAGAAGGCCCCACCACGTAAGGAGTGTGATGACCCGACGCCATTGAGTCCACCGACGTACATTCCCTATGACGCTTGGTCCTCCACCGTGGGGGATGCCCCGACGTGCTCTGACTCCACAATCACTGGTTTCATGGACTACACCTCTGAGTAGTCCACCTATATAGTTTGGCGTTGATTTAGTGATGTAGTCATGTATATGCTGATATGGACTTCTTAGATTGCCACTTGCGATGCTTTTGATTGTAGTATGAGCGATGAACGCTTACGTGGATTATGTATGATGTGCTGTTTTTAACCATTCATTATTTCTCTACCTTTTTTCTCTATCTTTGTAGATGAAGTGGTATGCGGTGGATAGAGGTAGATGTCCAGGAGTCTACGATTCATGGTCTGAATGCAATGAACAAGTGATTTACTATGAAGGCAGCTCCCACGACTCGTTCAATAGCAGAGAGAAGGCAGAGTATCATTACAATCAGTATGTGCTTAAGCAGAAGTGAAAATCTGAATTAGTGGGTTCAGTGGATGGGTTGACTGGGTGTGCTAGCCAGAAACGTCTTATCGGGTTTAGTGGATAGAAGAACTTGATAATTCTTCTTCAGTTTGTGATAATTGTGGTGTTGCTTTTATCTTGTGGTCACATGTAGAAATGCATTGGCCACTTTATTGTTCAGCAAGTAGGCATTTGTACTAAAGAGCTACCAGCTTGTGATCTTAAAAGAAGTTCGTGTGAATTATTTTATGTAATGGTTATGTGACTTTGTTGTTAGGCACTGAGACTTGAAATGCTTGTTTGTGTATTGTATATAAATTTTTGCAACAGGGATCAGGGGGAAAGCAGTAAAATGTTGTCTGGGAACGGATCTTTGCCGAGAGCTGCTCTCGGCAAAGCGGCATGCGCCAACTATTGGCTGTGGCATCTTTGCTGAGAGCCACTCTCGGCAAACAGCCGACGGAACCAGCCGACGTGAAAGTCCCTTTATTTTGCCCAGTTGTATTGTTTGGCTCTCGGCAAAGTCTTTGCCGAGTGCCCGTGTCCTGGCTCACGACAAATTCCTGTTTGCCGAAGAGGTGTACGCCGGGTTGCTTTTGCCGAGTGTAGTACTCGGCAAAGGCTTTGCCGACAGTTATTGGCCCTTTGCCGAGTGTCCGTGGCACTCGGCATATAACTAGATTCCAGTAGTGCATGTATGAGGAGCCAAAAAAATATTTTGTGCCCCAGTCTATTAGCAGCTTTCCACATCCACTTGAACAAAAAATGATCTTCTTCAAGACAAATTTGGCGATACATTTTGATGGAAAAAAACTTAGCACCCTATCCTGCCCAATCCAGATATCATTTCTTTGTGTGCATTTCCAGCAACACCAGTAGTTCATTGTACTGGACAAGAGCTTGCTCTCAAAGTGGGATCCTCTGAGATTATCCCACTTTCAGCTGTAGGGCCATCGTTTTTGACAAATGAATATAACTCAGGGAATTTGCTAACCAAAGGTTCATCTAACCATCTTTCTTTTCAAAGCAGAGTACCTTTACTTTACTTTAGACACACTAACCACTCATACGTCCTATATTATATTTTTAGTGTTGATTATTGGTGCAAGTGCATCGAATCGTTGCTAGGGTTGGGACCGATTCCTCTCGGCTTTGTGTTCACACCTTGTTTTCCACTACTCCTATTTCTTATTGTAGTTTTTGTCCTGATTGGTGCAATGTTATTTGGTTGTTAGGACCTAAGGTTAGTGATCTAAACGCTTTTATATTTATTTACAAAGGGAATATAATATAAAATATGTTCAGGAGAGAGCGATGAAGAGCTAAGGTTTCCCCTCAGGGACGTGCTTTCGTGGTGATTGAAAATGCCGTCGGGAGGGTGGAAGACAATGAGGTGCTGAGGGTGGAAATACCTTCAGGCGTTGGATCTCGCCATCTTCTCAGCGTTGAAATGTTCAATTGTCAGTACTTCGGACGGTTTTCAAAATACGAGCCTCCAACAATGGATTATTTTCTTCTTATAGTTTTTTTGCCAATTCGCGTTGTTGGATTACTTGTTACGCATGACCGAACGATGTTTTCTTCTTCATTGTATTTTTTTGGCGAGGGTTTTCCTTTCTTCATTATCGGCTGGTCCGTCGTTGCT
This sequence comes from Triticum urartu, assembly GCF_056163025.1. Classification (NCBI taxonomy): domain Eukaryota; kingdom Viridiplantae; phylum Streptophyta; class Magnoliopsida; order Poales; family Poaceae; genus Triticum; species Triticum urartu. The sequence continues at coordinate 32,739,190 of NC_141877.1, forward strand.
TTCTTCGTCGCTCTCTGCATGAGTATATAGCCAAAAGCTCTTCCACTAAGTTACAAAGTTCGCAAAGTTACAGCCAACAGCTCTGGCTTGACAATGCGTGTCCACTCCACCAGCAACATAATGCAGATGGACGTTTGACAAAACTTTAGGATTAGAAGAAATCTCAGTTGTCATTTAAAATTAAATCCTCGCCTCACCAGACTGCAAGTTCCAGCAGACTTTTCACGTCCTCTCCTACCTGTATTTTATGGCAGGGCGAACGTTTCCTTAGAAGAAAATAGGCTTTCCCCACACTTTATAAATATAGCAATGATCCATACAATCAACATCCAAACTCCGAAAATAAAAATAACTGCTGGGGTAACAGCACAATCACATCCAAAAAACACAATAGAAATAGAAAAAAACCACCTAGTGGTTGCCGACAAGCAGCCTTACAAACCGTGGTCGCGCTGCCTAGTGTCAGTATCAAAACTGGCTGATCTTGGGTAGGGGGTCCCGAACTGTGCGTCTGAGGATCGAAGGTAACAAAGGACAATGGGACACAGTGTTACCCAGGTTCTGGCCCTCTTAATGGAGGTAAAATCCTACATCCTGCTTGATTGTATTTGATGAGTATAGAGGTTACAAGAATTGATCTACCTCAAGATTGTAATGACTAAACCCTAGATGCCTAGCCTATGAGAATTCTGATAGCCTCTACGGACTAAACCCTCCGGTTTATATGCACATCGGAGGGGCCTAGGGTTATACAGAGTCGGTTTGTAGAGGAAGGAAATTACGTATCCAGATACCAATCTTGCCATCGACGCATAGGGGAGTCCCACCCGGACACGGGGGAAAACCTTCCGCTTTGTATCTTCACGACCCATCAGTCTGGCCCATATCGAGTAACCCGGACCTCCGAGGACCTCCTAATCCAGGACTGCCTCACCTAGAGAGTGAGTGCCAATGCTGCAGAAAAGCAAGGAATTTGACGGAGTCAGACGCCTGTCACGGAAAGACCCGCTCAATCATTATTTTATTACATGTCATTGATGACCCACAAGTGTAGGGGATCTATCATAGTCATTTCTATAAGTAAGAGTGTCGAACCCAATGAGGAGCAGAAGGAAATGATACGAAGTTTTCAGTAAGGTATTCTCTACAAGCACTGAAATTATCGGTAACAGATAGTTTTGTGATAAAGTAATTTGTAATAGGTAACAAGTAATAAAAGTAAATAAGGTTCATCAACATGGCCCAATCCTTTTTGTAGCAAAGGACAAGCCTGGAAAAACTCTTATATAAAGGAAAACGCTCCCGAGGACACATGGGAATTATTGTCAAGCTAGTTTTCACCACGCTCATATGATTCGCGTTCGGTATTTTGGTAATTTGATATGTGGGTGGACCGGTGCTTGGGTACTGCCCTTCCTTGGACAAGCATCCCAATTATGATTAACCCCTCTTGCAAGCATCTACAACTACAAAAGAAGTATTAAGGTAAACCTAACCATAGCATGAAACATATGGATCCAAATCAGCCCCTTACGAAGCAACTCATAAACTAGGGTTTAAGCTTCTGTCACTTTAGCAACCCATCATGTACTTATTACTTCCCAACGCCTTCCCCTAGGCCCAAACAATGGTGAAGTGTCATGTAGTCGACGTTCACATGACATCACTAGAGGAAAGACAACATACATCTCATCAAAATATCAAACTAATACCAAATTCACATGACTACTTATAGCAAGACTTCTCCCATGTCCTCAGGAATAAATGTAACTACTCACAAATCATATTCATGTTCATAATCAGAGAGGTATTAATATGCATAAAGGATCTGAACATATGATCTTCCACCAAGTAAACCAACTAGCATCAACTACAAGGAGTAATCAACACTACTAGCAACCCACAGGTACCAATCTGAGGTTTTGAGACAAAGATTAGATACAAGAGATGAACTAGGGTTTGAGATGAGATGGTGCTGGTGAAGATGTTGATGGAGATTGACCCCCTCCCGATGAGAGGATCGATGGTGATGATTTCCCCCTCCTGGAGGGATGTTTCCCTGGTAGAACAGCTCCGCCGGAGCCCTAGATTGGTTCCGCCAAGGTTTTGCCTCGTGGCGGTGGAGTTTCGTCCCGTGAGCTTGCTTATGATTTTTCTCGGACGAAAGACTTCATATAGTAGAAGATGGGCACCGGAGGCCTGCCAGAGGGCCCACGAGGCAGGGGGCGCGCCCCCACCCTCGTGGATGGTGGGTGGCCCCCCTCTAGTGCTTCCTTTGCTTAATATTTTTTATATATTCTGAAAATGAATCCCTGGGAGTTTTAGGACTTTTGGAGCTGTGCAGAATAGGTCTCTAATATTTGCTCATTTTCCGGCCCAGAATTCCAGCTGCCGGCATTATCCCTCTTCATGTAAACCTTGTAACATAAGAGAGAATAGGCATAAGTATTGTAACATAATGTGTAATAACAGCCCATAATGCAATAAATATCGATATAAAAGCATGATGCAAAATGGACGTATCAACTCCCCCAAGCTTAGACCTCGCTTGTCCTCAAGCGGAAGCCGATATCGAAAAATATGTCCACATGTTTAGAGATAGAGGTGTTGATAAAATAAAATACGGACATGAGGGCATCATGATCATTCTTAGAACACAAACATATATATTGTCATATGATTTTTATGCTAAAGTAACAATTCATCCACAATTTCAAGCATGTATCAGAAACTTCATTGGAAACTAACAAACTATAATCTCGGCCATTGAAGCAATTGCAATTTATCATAACATCGGAAAGAGTCAATATAATAGCTTTTCAGCAAGTCCACATACTCAACTATCATTTAGAATTTCACAATTGCTAACACTCCGGCAATATTTATGGGTATGAAGTTTTAATTGAACATAGAGAAAGATAGGGGCTTATAGTTTTGCCTTCCAACCTTTTACCTCAAGGGTAATGTCAACAATAATAGTTCATGAAAACTCACATCCAATTAGCTATATATATCAGGATCTTCCCAACACATAGTGCTTTCCAAAGGATAAAATGTAAAAAGGAAAGGTGAAGATCACCATGACTCTTGTATGAAGTATAAGACAAGAATAAAAGATAGGCCCTTCGCAGAGGGAAGCAGAGGTTGTCATGTGCTTTTATGGTTGGATGCACGAAATCTTAATGCAAAAGAACGTCACTTTATATTGCCACTTATTATATGGACCTTTATTATGCAGTCCGTCGCTTTTATTTCTTCCACATCAAAAGATCATATAAAGCTTATTTTCTCCATACTAATAAATCATACATATTTAGAGAGCAATTTTTATTGCTTGCAACAATGACAACTTACTTGAAGGATCTTACTCAATCCATAGGTAGATATGATGGACTCTCATGGTAAAACTGGGTTTAAGGATATTTGGAAGCACAAGTAGTATCTCTACTTGGTGCAAAGAATTTGGCTAGCATGAGAGGGAAATACAAGCTCAACATGTTGGATGATCCATAACAATATAATTTATTTTGGATGTAAGAAAGCATAACCCATTACGTTGTCTTCCTTGTACAACCTCAACATTTTAGCATGTCATATTTTAATGAGTGCTCACAATCATAAAAGATGTCCAGAATAGTATATTTATATGTGAACACCTCTCTTTCTTTATTACTTCGTATTAATTGCAACGATGACCAAAACTATGTTTGTCAACTCTCAACAACTTTTATTCATCATACTCTTTATATGTGAAGTCATTACTCTTCATAAGATCCATATGATCTCTTTATTTATTTTTATTCTTTCTCTTCTCTTTTATTTTTATTCCCTCCAGATCATGGCAAAATAATCAAGCCCTTGACTCATAACTAATCTTTATTATATATAGCTCATGGACTCGATTACATAGAAGGATCATAAAGCAAAACTCAAAACTAGATCATACTAAAAATTATTCTACTAGATCAAGATATAACCAAAAGGACCGAACTAAGAAAAAACGGTAAAGATAAAAGTGTGATGGTGATACGATACCGGGGCACCTCCCCCAAGCTTGGTAGTTGCCAAGTGGAGTGCCCATACCCGATACTCTGTTCTTCTTTGTTGGTGAAGAAGATGTTGGTGATGATGGATAGTCGCACATCGAGCGTAGGAGATCCTCCAATTTTCGGATAATGCCCTTGAGTGCGATGATATGCTCCTTCAACAAAATATTTTCACTTATGAGATACTTGTTTTGAATGCGAGCTAACTCAATCATCTTGAAAGCTTCAATCTTCATTGAGGTAAAGAGATTGTGATGAGGTTGAAGGATGTCTTTGTCTTCTACTGCCGGAACTTGATCCCCCATGGCCTTCTTGATCCCATCATCCTTGTTGATCTCTCCGGGATCTTCTCTCTCCAGCTCTATATTCATTACCCAAGCATCGTTGCCCTCATTGTTGGAGGAGGGAGACGACATGATGCCTGGCCTTGACAACCCTAGCAGAAAACAGCTCGAAACAAAAACAGGAGATATTTGCGTGGTACGGTGATCAAAACCTTCGGGAGATTATATAATGAATTTTTACCGACCAAAAGAAGTATCATGCAAGAAATCGGAGTCCGGAGAGCACACGAGGTGCCCACGAGGCAGGGGGCGCACCCTCCACCCTCGTGGACGCCTCGTGCCCTTCCCGGACTACTTCTTATTTTCCTATTTTCTTAAATATTCCAAAACGGAGAAAAATTGCTATTAGAACTGTTTTGAAGTCGGTTTACTTACCGTACCACATACCTCTTCTTTTTCGAAGTCTGAAACATTCTGGAAAGTGTGCCTTATGTATTCCTCCGGGGATACGGTTTCAATAACATTAGTTTCAACATTTATGGGATTACGTGAGATATAATGTTTCATTCTTTGACCGTTCACCACCCTCGGATTTGTGCCTTCGAAATTGTTGATTTTTATGGCACCGGAACGATAGACCTCCTCAATGACGTAAGGACCTTCCCATTTAGAGAGGAGTTTTCCTGCAAAAAATCTTAAACGAGAGTTGTATAGCAATACATAATCACATACATTAAACTCACGTTTTTGTATCCTTTTGTCATGCCATCTTTTAACTTTTTCTTTAAACAGTTTGGCATTCTCATAGGCCTGGGTTCTCCATTCATCAAGTGAGCTAATGTCAAAAAGCCTCTTCTCACCAGCAAGTTTGAAATCATAATTGGGATCTTTAATGGCCCAATATTCCTTATGTTCTAGTTCAAGAGGTAAGTGACTGGCTTTTCCATAAACCATTTTATACGGAGACATACCGATAGGATTTTTGTATGCAGTCCTATATGCCCATAATGCATCATCAAGTTTCTTGGACCAATTCTTTCTAGATCTATTAACAGTCTTTTGCAAAATTAATTTAAGCTCTCTATTACTTAATTCTACTTGACCACTAGACTGCGGGTGATACAGAGATGCAATTCTATGATTAACATCATACTTAGCAAGCATCTTACGAAAAGCACCATGAATAAAATGCGAACCACCATCAGTCATTAAATATCTAGGGACTCCAAACCTCGGAAAAATAACTTCTTTAAGCATCTTAATAGAGGTGTTATGATCAACACTACTAGTTGGAATAGCTTCTACCCACTTAGTAACGTAATCAACAACAACTAAAATATGTTTATACCCATTAGAGGAAGGAAACGATCCCATATAATCAAAGCCCCAAACATCAAATGGTTCAATAACAAGTGAATAATTCATAGGCATTTCTTGACGTCTACTAATGTTACCAATTCTTTGACATTCATCACAAGACAAGACAAACTTACGGGCATCCTTGAAGAGAGTAGGCCAATAAAAATCAGATTGCAGTACCTTATGTGCAGTTCTATCTCCAGCATGGTGTCCTCCATAAGCCTCGAAGTGACACTTGCGTAGGATCTGTTCCTGTTCATGCTCAGGTACACAACGTCTAATAACACCATCTGCTCCTTCTTTATAAAGGTGTGGGTCATCCCAAAAGTAATGTCTTAAATCATAGAAGAACTTTTTCTTTTGCTGGTATGTGAAACTAGGTGGTATAAATTTAGCAACTATGTAATTAGCATAATCAGTATACCATGGAGCAATACGAGAAGCATTTATGACAGCTAGTTGTTCATCAAGAAAGCTATCATCAATAGGTAGTGGGTCATCAAGAACATTCTCTAACCTAGACAAGTTGTCTGCAACGGGGTTCTCAGCTCCCGTTCTATCAATAATATGCAAATCAAATTCTTGTAGCAAGAGAACCCATCTAATAAGTCTAGGTTTAGCATCTTTCTTTTCCATAAGATATTTAATAGCAGCATGGTCAGTGTGAACAGTTACTTTAGAATCAACAATATAAGGTCTGAACTTATCACAAGCAAATACAACTGCTAAAATTTCTTTTTCAGTAGTAGCATATTCTTTGGGCACTGTCTAGAGTTTTACTATCATATTGGATAACATTTAATTTCTTATCAACTCTTTGTCCTAGAACAACACCTACAGCATAATCACTAGCATCACACATAATTTCAAAGGGTAAATTCCAATCAGGAGGCTGAACAATAGGTGCAGAAATCAAAGCTTTCTTAAGTATTTCAAATGCTTCTACACAATCATCATCAAAGACAAAAGTAACATCTTTTTGTAAGAGATTAGGTAGAGGCCTAGAAATTTTAGAGAAGTCCTGAATGAACCTCCTATAAAAACCGGCATGACCAAGGAAACTTTTTATACCTTTAATGTCCTTAGGACACGACATCTTTTCAATAGCATCAACTTTAGCTTTATCAACTTCAATACCTCTTTCAGAAATTTTATGCCCCAAGACAATACCTTCATTAACCATAAAGTGGCACTTCTCCCAATTCAAGACAAGATTAGTTTCTTCACATCTCTGCAAAACTCGATCAAGGTTGCTTAAGCAATCATCAAAAGAAGTTCCATAAACGGAGAAATCATCCATGAAAACCTCAACAATCTTTTCACAAAAATCAGAGAATATAGTAGTCATACATCTTTGAAAGGTAGCAGGTGCATTGCATAAACCAAAAGGCATACGTCTATAAGCAAAAGTACCGAAAGGGCAAGTAAAAGTTGTCTTTTCTTGATCCTCTTTTGATACAGGTATTTGAGAGAAACCAGAATAACCATCTAGAAAGCAAAAATGTGTATGTTTGGATAATCTTTCTAGCATTTGATCGATAAACGGTAAAGGGTAATGATCCTTTTTAGTAGCTTTATTTAATTTGCGGAAATCAATTACCATTTTATAACCTGTAACAATTCTTTGTGGGATCAATTCATCTTTATCATTAGGAACAACAGTAATACCTCCCTTCTTAGGGACACAATGGACATGACTTACCCACTGACTATCAGCAACGGGATAAATTATACCTGCCTCCAGAAGCTTTAGTATTTCTTTTCTTACTACTTCTTTCATCTTAGGATTTAACCGTCATTGGTGATCAACAACCGGTTTCGTGTCTTTCTCCAATTTTATTTTGTGCTGGCATAGAGTGGGACTAATGCCCTTAAGATCATCAAGAGTGTAACCAATAGCTGCACGGTGCTTCTTCAGAGTTTTCAATAATTTCTTTTATTCATGCTCTGAAAGGTTAGCACTAATAATAACAGGATATTTTTTTCTCATCAAGATAAGCATATGTAAGAGTATCAGGTAATGGTTTAAGCTCAAACACGGGATCACCCTTGGGTGGAGGAGGATCCCCTAGGATTTCAATAGGCAAGTTTTGTTTCAAAATAGGTCCCTGTTTAAAGAATACTTCATCTATTTTCCTTCTTTCATTCATAAACATATCATCTTCATGGTCGAGCAAATATTGGTCTAATGGATCATTAGGAGGCACGACAATAGAAGCAAGACCAATAATTTCATCTTTACTGGGCAATTCTTTATCATGGGGTTGTCTACGAAATTTAGCAAAATTAAACTCATGAGACATATCCCCCAAACTATTAGTAACAACATCCTTTTTGCAATCTATTCTAGCATTAACAATATTCAAGAAGGGTCTACCAAATATAATGGGACAAAAGTTATCTTGTGGGGAACCAAGAACAAGAAAATCAGCAGGGTATTTAACTTTCCCACACAAGACTTCAACATCTCTAACAATCCCAACTGGTGAAATAGTGTCTCTATTAGCAAGCTTAATTGTAACATCAATTTCCTCTATCTTAGCAGGTGCAATATCATGCATAATTTTTTTGTATAAGGAATGAGGTATTGCACTTGCACTAGCACCCATATCACATAAGCCATGATAGCAATGATCTCCTATTTTAACAGAAATAACAGGCATGCCTACAACATGTCTATGTTTATTTTTAGTATCGGGTCTAGCAATTCTAGCAGCTTCATCACAGAAATAAATAACATGCCCATCAATATTATCGGCCAAGAGATCTTTAACCATAGCAATACTAGGTTCAACTTTAATTTGCTCAGGGGGTATAGCTGTTCTAGTATTAATCTTACGAACCACAGTTGAAGCTGTAGCACGATCCTTTATTCTAATAGGGAAAGGTGGTTTCTCAATATAAGCGGTAGGAAAAATAGGATCAACATTATAAGTGATAGTCTTTTCTTCAACTTTAATAGGCGCAACTACTTTTACTTCAATGGGAGGATTATATTTAGACCACTTCTCTTTAGGGAGATCAACATGAGTAGCAAAGGATTCACAGAAAGAAGCTACTATCTTAGAGTCAAGTCCATATTTAGTGCTAAACTCACGGAAAACATCGGTATCCATAAAAGATTTGACACAATCAAACTTGTATGTTATACCTGACTCCTTACCTTCGCCGAGATCCCAACCTTCAGAGTTGTGTTTAATTCTTTCCAATAAATCCCATTTGAATTCAATAGTCTTCATCATAAAAGATCCAGTACAAGAAGTATCAAGCATGGAGCGATTACTGAGAGAAAGCAGAGCATAATTTTTTTGAATAATAATATCTATTGAGAGCTCATGATTGGGGCATGAATATAATATTGACTTAAGCCTCCCCCAAGCTTGAGCGATGCTTTCTCCTTCGCGAGGCCAAAAATTATATATATATAATTATGATCATGATGAACAAGATGCATAGGGTAAAAGTTCTGATGAAATTCCAATTTCAATCGGTTGTAGTTCCATGATCCCATATCATCACATAGCCTAAACCATGTCAATGCCTTTCCGTTCAAAGATAAAGGGCTTCTTCTTGAGAACATCCTCAGGCATACCTGGAAGCTTAAATAATCCACAAACTTCATCCACATAGATTAGGTGCAAATCGGGATGTTATGTTCCATCACCTGTGAAAGGATTAGCTAGCAATTTCTCTATCATACCCGAAGGAATTTCAAAGTAAACATTTTCAGTAGGTTCAGTAGGTTGAGGAGCAAATCTTTGCTCTACTGGTCGGGGTGAAGATACCCCGAACAAGCCCCTCAAAGGATTATGTTCCATAGTAACAAGTGACAGTAAATTTTAGCACACTATATAAATTTTTCCTTACCAAATTCCACATACCAAAGGTGCTTCACTCCCCGGCAACAATGCCAGAAAAGAGTCTTGATGACCCACAAGTGTAGGGGATCTATCGTAGTCCTTTTGATAAGTAAGAGTGTCGAACCCAACGAGGAGCAGAAGGAAATGATAAGCAGTTTTCAGTAAGGTATTCTCTGCAAGCACTGAAATTATCGATAACAGATAGTTTTGTGATAAGGTAATTTGTAATGGGTAACAAGTAATAAAAGTAAATAAGGTCCAACAACATGGCCCGATCCTTTTTGTAGCAAATGACAAGCATGGAAAAACTCTTATATAAAGGAAAGCGCTCTCGAGGACACATGGGAATTATCGTCAAGCTAGTTTTCATCACGCTCATATGATTCGCGTTCGGTACTTTGATAATTTGATATGTGGGTGGACCGGTGCTTGGGTACTGCCCTTCCTTGGACAAGCATCCCACTTATGATTAACCCCTCTTGCAAGCATCCGCAACTACAAAAGAAGTATCAAGGTAAACCTAACCATAGCATGAAACATATGGATCCAAATCAGCCCCTTACGAAGCAACTCATAAACTAGGGTTTAAGCTTCTGTCACTCTAGCAACCCATCATCTACTTATTACTTCCCAATGCCTTCCCCTAGGCCCAAACAACGATGAAGTGTCATGTAGTCGACGTTCACATGACACCACTAGAGGAAAGACAACATACATCTCATCAAAATATCGAACGAATACCAAATTCACATGACTACTTATAGCAAGACTTCTCCCATGTCCTCAGGAACAAACATAACTACTCAAAAATCATATTCATGTTCATAATCAGAGGGGTATTAATATGCATAAAGGATCTGAACATATGATCTTCCACCAAGTAAACCAACTAGCATCAACTACAAGGAGTAATCAACACTACTAGCAACCCACAGGTACCAATCTGAGGTTTTGAGACAAAGATTGGATACACGAGATGAACTAGGGTTTGAGATGAGATGGTGCTGGTGAAGATGTTGATGGAGATTGACCCCCTCCCGATGAAAGGATCGATGGTGATGACGATGGTGATGATCTCCCCCTCCCGAGGGATGTTTCCCTGGCAGAACAGCTCCACCGGAGCCCTAGATTGGTTCCGCCAAGGTTCCGCCTCGTGGCAGCGGAGTTTCATCCCATGAGCTTGCTTATAATTTTTTCTCGGACGAAAGACTTCATATAGCAGAAGATGGGCACCGGAGGCCTGCTAGAGGGCCCACGAGGCAGGGGGTGCGCCCAGGGGGGGTAGGGTGCGCCCCCACCCTCGTGGATGGTGGGTGGCCCCCCTTTGGTGCTTCCTTCGCCCAATAGTTTTTATATATTCTGAAAATGACTGACGTGGAGTTTCAGGACTTTTGTAGCTGTGCAGAATAGGTCTCTAATATTTGCTCCTTTTCTGGCCCAGAATTCCAGCTGCCGGCATTCTCCCTCTTCATGTAAACCTTGTAAAATAAGAGAGAATAGGCATAAGTATTGTGACATAATGTGTAATAACAGCCCATAATGCAATAAATATCAATATAAAAGCATGATGCAAAATGGACGTATCAGTCATCCATAAATTCCATGACATAGCCGCAAAGATAAGCCAGAATAGACATCGATGTCGTCCAGGCTGTGTAGCTTTGGCGTGGAGGAAGTCCGTTAGGTCCAGGGCCTCCTAGTCAGGCCCTAGGGCTTCACGAGAAATGTCCATATGACCCGAGCCGCCGTACACAAGAATAGGGTGTGAGTCCCATTCTCCGGTACCGCACATAAGGGGCACATGCCATCACTCGGGCCATGCCACTTAAGCAGTTCGGTCCCCGAAGGAATGCGATCTTGTAGAAGTTGCCGCACAAAGATCTTATTCTTCAAAGGCAAAGGTGTGCCTTCCACATGGGGAAAGCCAAGCAATGATGAGTGACTGGCATAATGCCTTGTATGCCGAGTTCATCGAGAATTCACTCGATGGTGAGAGCCGCTAGGATACGATGTCTGGATAGTCCGGCAGCATCGACGGGAGGGTTGTGTGCAATCTACTCCACTCGTCATTCTCCACTTGCCCAAATACGACGGAACTGTAGATCCCTCTGTCCAGATCAGAAAGCCTCGGAGATGAGTAGTAGCGGGTCCACACAAATTTAGAATAGGCTAGGAAAGCTCACCCTAAGAGGCTTGGTACCCACCTTGGGGTCCAGCCAAAATTGGGTCCCAGCTCAATTTTCTATAGAGAAGGAGATTCCTACACGAATGTCTTCCTTGATCCTTTGGATGGATCTCCAAAACTGGGACCCGCCCAAGCGGGAGTATGCCAGGAGAGGCTCACCCCTAGGGTATTTTACAAAAGGAGTTGAAGCCATAGGCCGCCCTTGCTGCGCATGATCCCCAGGAGAGGCTCACCCCTAATTATGTTTAATGCATGTTTATGATCATTTTCATTTTTTGGATGGTTGCTTCTCAATCTATTTGCTAGGCTTCATTTGTACTAAGCGGGAATGCTGCTTGTGCATCCAATTCCTTAAACCCTAAGTTGTGCCGAGTCCACCATACCTACCTATATGTGGTATTTCCATGTCGTTCCAAGTAAATTTGCACGTGTCAACTCTAGTTTTTCAAAATAATTTTCCATTTTGTGTGTCCGTACCGCTCATGAAGTGGCAGGGGGTGGCCAATATTTTCCATGCTAGGTGGGTTATTCTCATGATGAGTATTTATTCATTTGTCATTGCACGAGAGTGTGGCTGGTAATAGGGATGCCCAATCCTGAAATGATTTTTTTCAATATGATGATAATAATAAATTTCTTGGAAAGTGTTGGTATGAAAGGCACCCGTGCATACGGCTAGCCATGAATTGTGAAAGAATGATAGAAAAGGAAATAAACTTTATTTTTTGTTTGAGAACTGCTTATAATGTGTCTAGCATCGAAGATATTAGGAATTCTCGGTAATTTTCGTTGATAGGAAAAGCATGCCCCTCAAAATAATTTTATCTCTCTCAATTTAAGCCTTGAGCTATGGCACCTCTGCAAATCTCTGCTTCCCTCTACAAAGGGCCTATCTATATACTTTTATGCAATTTTTGTTTTTATTTTAAGTCTCCATCTTCTCTTACAAAACACCAAGTAGGGAACACTATTGTCATACTTGTGCATTGGGTGTAGCTAATGTTGAGTGTGTTTCATGAATGAATCAATGATTGAGCATAATGGGCTAGGGATAATTTTCTTTAGCGTTGATATTTTGAAAGACATGGTTGATTTGTTATTATGCTTGAGTATTGATGTCTTCATGTCAAACAATAGACCATTGCTTTGAATCACTCAAGCATCCCCTTTGAGCTACTGCGAAGACTGTGTTTTTCCTTCGTTTCATTTTCGGTGGTTTTGAGTCGTAGGAATACCATAGTATTAAGAGGGGGTCCGCTTCGAGAAGGTTTGGGCTGCAATCAACACGTACATAGTTCCTTTGCACCCTCTTTCCTTCCCAGCATTTGAGCTCGGCCTTTCCCTATGCTTGGGCTTTCCAGAGCATCTTAAGCGGTAGTAATGCTCTGCTCGGTTCCACTTGTTTTTTATGTTCTGTTAATGGGCGATAGTAGAGCGGTAGTTCAGCACAGTAGTACCGCTCCAATGGTACTGCGGCCCTGGCTACCTCCCTACTACCGTAGGTTTACTGGCAATACTTCAGCTAAACGGAAGTACTGCTCTACGGCACGGTAGTATCTCTCCGGTGGAACTACTAATTGTCCTCTACCGCACGGAGCACCGCTTCTTTTTTGCTTTTTGGATAGCTCTATCCCTCGAGCATAAGTAGAGCTGCAGTTGCTAGCGGTAGTACCGCCCAGGGCGGTGATACGTCTCCAATGTATCTATAATTTTTTATTGTTCCATGCAATTATATTATCTTGGATGTTTTATATACATTTACAAGCAATTATATATCATTTTTTGGGACTAATCTATTAAATTAGTCCTCAGCGCCAGTTGCTGCTTTTTCTGACCTTCACAAAAGATTTGAGTAGGTATGGGTATATCTACTTGATGAAACATAAGTCTGAAATATTTGAAAAGTTCAAAGTGTTGGGCAACACAGTATTTCGAAAAATTTCCTATGATCACGCAAGATCTATCTAGGAGATGCATAGCAACGAGACGGGAGAGTGTGTCCACATACCTTCGTAGACCGAAAGCGGAAGCGTTTAGTAACGCGGTTGATGTAGTCGAATGTCGTCGCGATCCAACCGATCAAGTACCGAACGCATGACGCCTCCGCGATCTGCACACTTTCAACTCGGTGACGTCCCTCGTACTCTTGATCCAACTGAGGCCGAGGGAGAGTTTCGTCAACACGATGGCATGGTGACGGTGATGATGAAGTTACCGGCGCAGGGCTTCACCTAAGCACTACGACGATATGACCGAGGTGTGTAACTGTGGAGGGTGAGGGAGTCCTGGATTAGGGGGTCCTCGGACAGCCGGACTATATACTTTGGCCGGACTGTTGGACTATGAAGATACAAGATTGAAGACTTCGTCCCGTGTCCGGGTGGGACTCTCCTTTGCGTGGAAGGCAAGCTTGGCAATTCGGATATGTAGATCTCCTCACTTGTAACCGACTCTGTGTAACCCTAGACCCCTCCGGTGTCTATATAAACCAGAGGGTTTAGTCCGTAGGACAACAACAACAATCATAATCATAGGCTAGCTTCTAGGGTTTAGCCTCTACGATCTCGTGGTAGATCAACTCTTGTAATACTCATATCATCAAGATCTCAATCAAGCAGGAAGTAGGGTATTACCTCCATCGAGAGGGCTCGAACCTGGGTAAACATTGTGTCCCCTGCCTCCTGTTACCATCAACCTTAGATGCACAGTTCGGGACCCCCTACCCGAGATCCGCCGGTTTTGACACCGACATTGGCGCTTTCATTGAGAGTTCCACTGTGCCATCACGATAAGGCTTGATGGATCGTCTTGTTGTCAAGGACAACATTACCTCTGGGGGAGCCCTGGCTGTAGGCCAAACTCTCCGACTAGGCGGCTTCATCATGACCGTCCGTTCGGCCGTCGCCGCCGACGATGACTTCTCGGGTCATCAAAATCAGCCTCCATGTCGGCTCGGGATTCACCGAGTAGATGGATCCAATGGAGTTCTCTTCTTTGAACGAGCTCTTGGATCGCATCGCCACCTTGGGAGTCGCTACGGACTATGATCAGATCGGGCTTAAACCCGACCGAAGGGAGATTAACTCTCCGCCGGTCACCCATCAAATAGCGGTGGTGGAGGAGCAATGCAGCGATTCTTCCTCTATTTTGAGGACAAACTATGTCCGGATTCCCGATCTCTCCAAGCCGGATACCCGTCTACGGGAGGACATGGCCCATGCTTCGAACCTAGAATCAGAAAGCGGGCCAGAACTATCGGGCAATGTCCTGGAGCCCGAACTGCCAAGCTCGAAAACTCCTCTGCCCCTGGGTCTCAGATCGGGTCAGGGTTTGGACCTAAATCTGCCCACCCACCCTCACATAAGTGATCTTTCCCACATCAGACAAGAGCCCCAAGAGACATTACATCACTATTGGGCTAGATTCCTCCTTGTAATGAGCAAGGTCAAGGACTGTCATCAGGAAGACGCAATTTCATTCTTTTGCAAAAATTGCACGGACAAGGGAATCCTCAACGCCATAAGTCGCCATGACATAGCACACTTTGCTGACTTGGCGGCCATAGTACATAACCACTGTGCGATGGAAAGCACCTGGAAAACCCAAACAAAATTCTGGGATCCTCCGGCTCTCACTAAACCCTCCGTCCGAACTAAAAGGGTGTACTCTCGTAAGTCACCCGATTGAAGTACAAAGAAACCAAAGACCACTACAGGGCGTGGAACCGTATTGGAGGGATGGCTCAATGGGCCATGCAAAATTCACAGTACACCGGATACCATGCCAACACATAGCCTTAGAGCATGTTGGATACTCCGGCAGGTGGCCAAGAGCGGCAAGGATCTCCTCATCAACAATACCACAGAGCACCATCCCGTGGAAAATAACAATACAGTACTGACAGTCTTCGAGACTTCCGCCTCAAATAATAGGCGCAAGCGAGCACTCCGCAGCCTCACCGAAGTCTGCCACGTTGCAACAATAAATCCATGGAACGATACGGCTATAACCTTCAATGCCAGTGACGAACCTCAATTCCGAACAGCCCGAGCACCGGCCGCTTTGGTCCTTAGTCCAATTGTGGACGGCTTCCGGCTTACTAAAGTGCTCATGGACGGTGGCAGCGGATTAAACCTCATCTACGAGGAGACTCTCAGCAAAATGGAAATAGACAAGAGCCGCATTGAGCAAAGAAGCACGACCTTCAGAGGAATCATCCCTAGTCGGGAGGCACGATGTGCGGGAAAAATCACACTAGATGTGGTATTCGGCACGCCGGAGAATTATAGGTCCGAAGAAATCACATTCCAAGTGGCCTCGTTTAGTAGCGGATACCACGCCCTTTTAGGGCGGGAGGCATTCACGATCTTCCAAGCTATACCCCATTACGGGTACATGAAGGTCAAGATGCCCGGGCCCAATGAAATCATCACTCTAGCTAGTGATCCGGACATAGCATTCCGCACCAAAAAAAACCGCCGTACTGGCCCTCGAGGCGTTTTCCAAAGCCCTCGCGGCCAAAGAAGAAAGAATTCCTTATATAACACTACTTTAAAATCATCTTCCCTATTTAACACTGATAAAATATTTCTTCCCTATCTAACCCGGACTCTAAACTTTGTTCCCAATATAACACTTCCATCAGTTTTGTGAGCTAACAGTGTTAACTTGCACATGAAATGACAATATTACCCCTGTAACTAATATATGATATTTTTTACTCCTCTTTCCCATGCCTCTGTGTTTTTTTTTCTTTGAAGTGGTTTTGTACGGAGCTATGTCAAAATACTTATACTTGGCGTTGTAGAAAAAGAAGAAAAAAACAATAACAACGGCAAGCACACACACGTGTACTGGCACATTAGTTAGTGACTCATTCATGCATGTGGGTTCTCCTTCACGTACCCATCCATGGATGCATTGTGAGCAAGTACACGGTGATGACATGATCATGGCCATCTGATACTTATCGTTTGTACATACCTGAATATCTGCGGCGGCCGAAGACACACGTATACATACTCGAATATCCACGCGCGTACATGCAAGCACACATACATACCTGAATACTCATACACCTGTGTATGTATGGTTAAAGAATTTTTTTATTTCCAGGCGTGTTGACTAGGAACCGATCAACTTGGTCGTGGGGGCAAGGAAAGGCATCAACGATCCAGAATATCCGGACTATTGCGATGCGTCTGATCCACTCATACGCAGACATCGCAAGGGGAACTCACGCACCCATCATACACGCACGTAGTATCCAGGAAGAACTCACGCACAAACATCAGAAGATATACAAGGGAAAGGAGAGGGCGGACCCAGAGAGATACAAGAGAAAGGAGAGGGCGCACCCCCAGCTAATGATCAGATAGATACCCCGCAAAAAAAAGATCAAATAGATGTTTGAGGGCAAAAATGTCATTTCATGTGCCATTTAACACTGTTACCTCAGAAAATGGATGAAAGTGTTATATTGGGAACAAAATTTAAAGTTGAAGTTAGATAGGGAAGAAATATTTTTCCAATGTCAAATAGGGCATCATATTTTAGGGTAGTGTTAAATAAGGAATTCTCTCGCCAAAGAACTAACTACGCTGCGCTCCACAGTGGACAGGGACGATGTGATACTCGACAAAAGACCCAAGTCCACCTCTTTTAAACTAGCGGACGAAATAGTCAAATTCTAGGTCCACCCAACGGACCCTACAAAAACAACATCCATCAGGGCACAGCTGAACCCCACAACAGACGCCGCACTGCGGGAGTTCTTGTGCGAGAATTGGGACATCTTCGCCTGGCATCCTTCAGACATGCCAGGTATCCCACGCAGGCTGGTCGAGCATAGCCTAAACATTCTAAAGGGATTCAAGCTGGTCAAGCAAACTCTTCGGCGTTTCTCAGAGCCTATGCGACAAGCCATGGGAGAAGAGCTAGCCAAGTTACTTGAGGCCGGATTCATTAGAGAAATAAAACACCCGGACTGGCTAGCAAACCTGGTGATGGTACCAAAGAACGACAAATGCTGGCGCCTATGTGTCGATTTCAAGGACCTTAACAAGGCTTGCCCCAAGGATCCCTTCCCCCTCCCCTGCATCGATCAAATTATCGACGCTACCGCAGGACACGACTCATTGTGTTTCCTCGACGCATACTCCGGATACCATCAAATAAAGATGGAGAGTCCGATCAAGCCGCAACGGCATTCATCACTCCATACGGCCCCTTCTGTTTTAACACCATGCCTTTCGGGCTCAAAAACGCCGGTGCAACCTATCAACGCATGTTTCAGACATGCCTGGAAACACAAATTGGCAAAACAGTGGAGGCATATGTAGATGATGTGGTCATTAAAACCAGACACGTCGAATCTTTAATAGACGACTTGAGGCTTACGTTCGACAATCTCCGAACATATGACATCAAGCTCAATCCGGAAAAATGTGTTTTCGGCGTGCCCGCCGGAAAGCTCTTGGGCTTCATCGTTTCCAATAGAGGAATTGAAGCAAATCCGGCTAAAATCCGAGCTCTGTCACAGTTGGCTATCCCAATAGACCTCAAGCAAATCCAGAAATTAACCGGATGCGTGGCTGCCTTAAGCCGCTTTATCTCCCGATTGGGAGAAAGGCATTACCTCTTTATCGCCTCTTCGACGCACCGAACACTTCGAGTGGATGGATGCGGCCATGACCGGATTGGAAGAAATAAAAGCCTTCTTGGCAAGCAACCCAATCTTGGCCGCACCAAATATCGGCGAACCAATGCTGTTATATATAGCTGCAACACACCAGGTTGTAAGCGCAGTGCTCGTCGTCGAACGAGAGACGGACAGACACAAGTTCCCGCTTCAAAAGCCGGTATACTACGTATCCACTGTCCTCACTCCATGCAAATCACAGTACCGACATTATCAAAAGATAGCATACGCAGTCTTCATGGCATCCCGAAAATTACGACACTACTTTCAAGAGTGTTCAATTACGGTGGCCTCTGAAGTACCACTCAACGACATAATAAATAACCGCCATCCCACGGGCCGGATTTCTAAATGGGCTATTGAGCTCCTCCCATTCGACATAACATACAAACCACGGCGAGCCATTAAGTCGCAACTACTGGCTGATTTCGTCGCCGAATGGACAGAAGCCGAACTCCCTAAAGAGTACGACGCGTACTCCAATTGGATCATGCACTTCGACGGCTCTAAGATGCTGGCTGGTCTGGGGGCAGGCATCGTCCTGACATCCCCCACCGGAGATACAGTCCAATACGTACTCCAAATATTATACACAGACTCCAACAATGCAGCAAAATATGAGGCCCTGTTGCATGGTCTCCGGATGGCAGTCTCCATGGGCATTCAACGCCTGGAGGTGCATGGGGATTCGAACCTCACAATATCTCAAATAAATGGAGACTTTGACGCCAAGGACACAAAAATGTCGGCCTACCGCAATGCCGTCCTCAAAATGTCAGCTCGGTTCGAGGGGCTCGAATTCCACCATGTGGTCCGAGAAAACAATCAAGCGACGGATATCCTCGCCTGCATCGGCGCTAAGCGCAACCCTGTCCCACCTAATATCTTCTTGGAAAGGCTATTTAAGCAATCCGTGGTGTGGGAAGGGGAGACCAGCAACAACAGTCCGGATCCGGCCACAACACCAGATCCCGAACACTCTGACGTAATCGGAGGCCCCGCCACCGAAATAACACCTCCGACCCACGTGATTATGGCTGCAATCGCCCTGTGGATAGAACCCTTCTTGGCTTACCTAAATAGGCAAGAACTCCCTGAGGACCCAAACGAGGCACGTTGCATTGTGCGGCGGTCTAAAGCCTACAAGGTCCACGAGGGAGAGCTTTATAAGAAAAGCGCTACCGGAGTACTTCAAAGGTGCATCTCCGAAGAGGAAGGACGAGAAATTTTGGCAGAAATTCATGCTGGACTCGGCGGCCATCACGCCGCAGCTCGGGCCCTTGTAAGCAAGGCCTTCCGTACAGGTTTCTACTGGCCGACAGCCTGAGCAGACGCACAGGACCTCGTCCAACATTGCGTCGATTGCCAGCTTTTTGCAAACCAAAGCCATATGCCACCTACCGCTCTCCAAACAATCCCCATTACTTGGCCCTTTGCGGTCTGGGGGCTTGATATGGTCGGACCCCTTAAAGGAGGAAGCCATAAGAAAAAGTACCTATTGGTCATGGTGGATAAATTCACCAAATGGATAGAAGCCAAACCAGTTAAAACGGCCGAGTCCGGACCAGTGATAGACTTCATATCCGGGGTTGTACACCGTTATGGTGTCCCCCACAGCATCATCACCGATAACGGCTCGAACTTTACAGCTAACGAGGTAAAAACTTGGTGCGGCAACATGGGCATTAAGCTCGATTATGCCTCCGTCTATCACCCCCAAACAAACGGTCAAGTCGAACGAGCAACTGGTCTTATTATGAGCGACATTAAACCCAGATTAGTGCGATCCTTGAAGGAATCAGATACGCATTGGGTTGAGGAGCTCGACTCCGTACTATGGGGGCTGCAGACCACCCAAATCGCACTACCGGATACACACCGTTTTTATGGTGTACGGCGCAGAGGCGGTACTGCCCTGTGACATCATTCATGACCCACCTCGAGTGCGCATGTACGAAGAGAAAGAAGCCGAACTTGATTGGCAGGACAGTTTAGACGCCTTGGAGGAGGAGCATGACGTTGCAAAAGCCCGCTCCGCATTCTATTAGTAACAGGCTCGACGGTATCAAAGCAGAGAAGTACGGGCCAAACCTAAAACGTTGGCAAACTCGTTCTACGCCTACCCGAGAAGAAAAAGGACAAGCTCAAGCCCAAATGGGAATGTCCCTTCATCATCGACAAAGTTCTAACCAGTGGAGCGTATCCCCTGCTTGATGCATCGGACAATCGACTCGAGCCAAACCCATGGAATGCGGCCAGACTCCGAAGGTTCTACGCCTAGTGTCGGACTCTGTGTTCGTCTCCTTACCTCCGCCTTTTTTATACATATCCTCTATCTTTCTTTCTTTCTTTCTTTCTTTCTTTCTTCCCTTTTTCTTCACAACCTTAAAAGGTTAAAATGTGTCTTGACTACACAATCTTGACTCGCCATGCATGCTCATTACACATTGGGGCTTCTTATATAGAAGCTTAATATAATTATGTTCCGGGCTCTATGCCCCCTGCACATGTGTTACTTTTCCACATGTACCTTTTCTTCGCCATTATATGAATCAATATGACTTAAGTTTTGGGCAAGCTAGGTTGCCTGGTTCTTGTGTTTATGCCCTACATTCCCGTTAATTCGGCTAGGGCATAAGGGGAGCATTTCTGTGATTGTTACTGCCGGGTCAGCCGGATGTGTACCTCAGACTGGGTGAAGCCAAAAGCTAGCGTTCTTAAGGGAATATTCGGTCGGTGAACAAAAGATGACTTTTACTTATTGCAATACATGCCCCCCAGATGTTCATATCCTGCGTCTCTTTTTGCAGTTCGGACATGCACACTAATGCATGCGTACCCAGGGAAAGGAACCCTTAACGGAACTATTCTCCCTGGAAGATGTTTCTTACTATCCATGTAATATAACATAGCTAGTTGGGTACTTGTCTGTTCAAGCACTTATGACCCCTACGCCTGGTTTCCACGCGTACCCCGGTTTTTACACAACTGAGCGGGTATTCGGATGCACTCCGGATTGTCGAGTCCGGAGGTCGAAGCGAAAAGGTCCGGCATGACAAATGATTTACAATTTGACTAGGGACAAAATATGTCACTTGAAGTACACAGTCACTTAGACTGACTAAATTCTTCTTCTATACCATCCAACAGGCTGTCTAGCCTACAATCCTGTTGGGAATACTTTGTGGCTAATTTTACCTGGTCATATACCATACTAACGGGGATCTCTTTCCCATCAGACCCTACAGGTCCGACCTCGGCCATGTGGTTTGGGTCAGCCTTGGTATATCGCGTCTTCACCATGGCCCATGCTTCCCTTGCACCTTGTCGGTAGGCAGATATCTTCCATAATCGGAAGCGCTGCCGCGCTCCCTTGAGCATCTCTATGAGCTCCCCCATGCCTCCTGGCAGGGAGGCGGATGGCCACAAGGCCTGGGCAATGCCCTGCATCACCTGCCAAACTTGTTCATGCAGTTGTGAGAGCTCTGGCAGAAGATCGTCCGCAGATCCGGGCATCTCCTCTTCGGGATGACCCGTCAGCATACCTACAGATATAACTCTGTTAGCCAGTTTCTTCGTCGAACTCTATAAACGTTCGTTCAAGCACTTACTAAAAATGCCGTGTCGAAGCCTCTTATTCTCCTTTATGGAGTCAGCTAGCTGGGCCCGAACATCTTTTAGTTCAACACCCAGCCGGGTATTGGCATCTTGGAGATCGGTTTTCTCCTGCCTAACCCGCGTAAGCACACACTCGCCAGCCTCTAGCTGTCGTTGAGCATGTTGCTCCTCCCCTCGGTACATGTCATTTCATTCTTTTCGATCAGAACAAGTGTTACCAGATGGGGCCTTCTTGGACTCCTTCATTTCGGCAACTGTGTCCTGTAGCTGGGCTTTGCACTCCTACAACTCTTGAGACAACTGGGTATTCTTCTCCGTAAGAACCTACGCATATAATGATCCTTAAATCAGTTGTGCCAACTGTTTCAAGTCTCAGGGGCTACTAATATACATAATTATCAGATTTTCTTACCCATACATCCTTTACATACTGGTCCGTGGCTCTGGCAAGACCATTTTGAGCAGCTCGGATGTATGCATCTCCTGAGTTGAAGGGATCGAACGCCTCTTCGAAGAAACCAGGGTCGCGGAGTACGGCCCGACAACGCCTGTGATTCATGGCACTCTCCACTTTGGAATTCGTAGCAGACAGCCTATCCGCGTCCTTTGTAGGAGGAACATCCGGTGTTGTCCCCACGTTAGCATCTGCCTCTAAGTTCGCTCTGGAGTCCGGCTAGTGGAGGCGTGGCCAGCAGGCTCTCCGGACAAGGTTCGGTGAGCGTTTTTTCTGCCAAGAACCATGGACATTATTATATTTTAAAGACGACAACTACGGAGCAGGTTTTTTGTTCATACCTCTGCGACGGCGTCTCAGTCCTGACCGCCTTCCTTTTAAGCCTACCCGGCTTCGGTGCCCCTTGTTGGTGAGTCACCGCGGGTTCGGCATGGCGTCCCGAGGGCCTTGCCTGTAAGACACCATATGTGTGCGGTGGGTGAAGTGCAAAAAAGGGATCCTTCTCGGAAGTCGGGACTCTGGTTTTACTTACATGCGACGAAGGGAGCAAGACAGGATAATCGGCTATGATGGCCACCAAGGCACCGTCGCAGCTTAACTGATAGAATGTCCTATCGATGAGCTCCACAAATATGTCTGGATCTTCTTCGAGTCCGGGGTCGAGGGTCCGGTCAGGGTCCTCTGGTTGTGGAGACGGGCTGTGGACCTCCCTCACAGCTTTTCGTAGTTCCTGCTATGAAATAGCAAGGTAAATATTTGTGATGAAGAATGTGGGAAGGTCTAGGATAAAAGGTAGCAGCTCACCCAGTTTGGGGGGTTGTACATGGAGAATCCATCCCGTGGCTTAATGCGGATGAACTCCTCTTCCTCTCCTTTGTATAAATCGGACAGTATTTTTGCTAGAGCAGCGGCGGAGTCCGGACCTTTACGGCCGCATCGGGTGGCATCGTCTTCTCCATTGAAGTGCCACATGGGTTTCCCCCGATACTGAAGTGGTTGCACCCCCCGAATTATACATATTGACATAACCTCGATTATTGTCAGTCCTGATTTGGCCAACATTTTTATCCCGCCCATCAGGTAAAGGACCTCTCTGTTATCTTCCTCCTAGGGGCTCCGAGGGCGCCAGCTACGGCGTTTTTTCAAAGGGGCATTATTAAACTCAGGAAGGCCCATCTGAATAGGGTCCGGAAGGGGGACGTCTCCATATAAAACCACTCCGAAGGCCAATCTTCGGATGTCTTCGTCGGAGTACCGGACAGGTATCCGATCCCGGCGATGCGCCATATTTTGGCTCCGCCCACTTGATATATTGACCCCTCCTGTGTACGGGGTATGAGGCAGAATAGCCTCTTCCATAGCTCGAAATGAGCTTCGCAGCCCAGAAACAACTCGCAAAAGGTGACATAGCCGGCGATGTGTAATATGGAGCCGGGAGTAAAGTTATGCCACTGGAGGCCATAGAACTCCAGGAGCCCACGGAGGAACGGATGGATTGGAAATCTGAGTCCCCTCAATAAGTAAGGGACAAGGCATACCCGCTCCCCCCTGGATGAGTTGGGGAAGCTCTCCGCTTGCTCCCCGCCATTATAAGTGGCTAGTCCGGCTTGGACGGGGACTATATACGCAGGAGGGAGAAACCCCTGGGTCTACAACTCTACTAATCGGCTGTGGCACTACTAGGAAAAGGCCTACTAATGGCGCACCAGTTTTGCCTACTAATGGCGCACCAGTTTTGCCTACTAATGGCGCATCACTGGTGCGCCATTAGTAGCACGCCACTAGTTATTTTTACTAATGGCGCACCACTAGTGCGCCATTAGTATCTGGTATACTAATGGCGCACCATCCAGTGCGCCATTAGTATATAACACCATGCGCCATTAGTGTGCCTCCCAGGGGCCATATTTAACCATGTGCTTTGGCACACTAATGGCGCACTCTGTCTTGATGCGCCATTAGTATCCTTTGGCATACTAATGGCGCACTCTGTCTTGATGCACCATTAGTATCCTTTGGCATACTAATGGCGCACCTTGTGGTGATGCGCCATTAGTATGAATATTTGGTTTTTTTTACTTTTCTGATTTTTGCACAGGTTACAAAATATATTATTTAACAGAATATAGACAGTAGCACACAACAACAGCAGATTCATCGAATATAATAGAAGATTAGTCTCCGAATACAATTCATCATATTAGTCTCCGAATTCAAAAGACCGAACAAAGATAAAACATTACAAGTCTCGAGACCGCGAGTATCGAGTTTGTCTTCACATTACAAGTCGATATCAATCATCTAAACTACCATCACATAGAAGAGAGCTGCGATCATCACGATGAGCATCATCGCGATCAAACTGGTCTTCATCCGGTTCCTCCAACGCTCCCTCCTCTCTCCCGCTAGATAGTGGGCGTATCTAGATTCGGCCTCCGCCCTAGTGGTGTACCCTTTGTAACTGTTACCGCTGAAACGGTGAACCTGACACTCCTCCCAGTCGTCGTAGACTCCGGGAACCTTACCCTTGTACACGACATACGACGGCTATGCACAAGCCAAACAACAGACAATACATACATAAGCAATATATAATTATGCAACAAAAGGATCAGAAGAGAAAAGCAAGACATTAATAGCACGATTCATGGTCCTAATAATAAATAGCATCGATTACATCTAAGTTGAATGGCTGTCCAAACCAAAGAGACATACAATTCATTAAAGTTTAATTACAACATGAGCCAATCAATGTTTTAGAACTACACATCACTACTTTCGACTCGACTCATGGACAGGAGCGTGGATGAAGCCGCCGTCTGTTGTGATGGTCTTGAAATCGCGGGCGTTGTCAGCCTGCATTTGTAGCACTCCGTCTATCTCAATGTTGGACGGTTGATATCTGAGGAAGAACTGCCCCGAGGTATGAAGGACATCTTGCTGGATGATGTTCGCAAACTCCGACTGGATGCGAAAGAATTCTTGTCTGATGTCCGCGTCCTGGATTGCCGACAAGCTCGCGGCCCAATCTTTGAGATTATTTGGTAGCAGAAGGTGATGATGGTCCCTTACGATCGCCCGCATGTGATGGAGGGCGTAGTAGGCATCCTTCTGACCGCCAGGCGGCTGCTTGACGCAGCAGAACATCGTATTGTGGGCGAACACGTGCTTGCCGTACTTACGAACTGCCCTGATGAAGGTGCCTCCAGATTTGGCGTAGCCAGGGAGAACATCATCAAGAACTTTCTTGATATTTGTGTAGTCTATCTTGGAGTTATGGTTCGGGTCGAAATACGTGGCCATGGAATATTTCGGGCTTAAGAGGATGAGTGTGCAATGTGTGTCACTGCACAGAACACGGAATGTTAGAAAAAAAAGAACGATCAAAATCTAAGAAATCATATGTTATGGGGCGGTTAAGGGATGACTTACTCGGGAAAGTAAGGCACAAGGAAGTTATCCTTATCTGGGTTTGCCAGAATGACGTCTTCGAGGTGTGAACTCGCGACTTGGCGGTTAAGGGATGACTTACTCGGGAAAGTAAGGCACAAGGAAGTTATCCTTATCTGGGTTTGCTAGAATGACGTCTTCGAGGTGTGAACTCGCGACTTGGCGATCCCCAGCGCTGCTCAAGAGCTTGGCACGCATGTAGAAGGGGTCGACGATCACGATGTCCGGGGTCTTGTCTCTAATGATCCGCATCTCCATACTCAGCGAAAACAGCCGAACGAAGGTGTAGTGCAGCGGATGAAGGTTGAACATAGCAAAGATGTCATCAAACCGCAGGACGATCATACCCCCGATGGCGCCATCCACAAAGCCCTTGCCCTCTGGCACCTTGGCCACGAAAACCGGGTATGCCACATCATTCTCTCTGAGACGCCGCTTCTCCAAAGAAAGAACACTGTCGTGCAGACTCCGCATAGCACCGGTTACAGCACTGAGCATATTTGTCGGTAGCATCGCCCTACCCGCCACATGCACCCTCCTCGAGATATCCTTAGGTGAAGGTGGCCCGTCCTGAGCACGGATCGTACTCGGTGCCGGCTGGCTCACACCGGCGGCCTTTTTAGTCGGCCGTTTCCGGCCCTTCTTCTTGATCCGCTGTAATGGGACCGAGTTCTGCTCACAGACCACCTTCTTGAGCATGTTGGGGCTGATAATATTTGGCACCTCCGCTATCTGAGGCTCGGTGAAGGCGGCAGCTGGAGGCGTCTCCTGAGAACTGAATGCCAGACGACGCCTGTTGCAATTGGGTTTCTCCGCCGTACCAGCTAGATCGCAGTCGTCTTGTTTGGGTTCTTGAGAAGGAGGCCCGCAGAACTCGTCACCGTACCCATGTTCGGCAAAGTACTTATCGACGTTGGTAAATGTACCATCATCGTTGTCGTCGTACGGATCCTGTGCCATATGCATGTCCGGATCCTGTGCCATAGGGATGTCCGGCATGTCCGGTAGCATTGCGGCGTTCTTGCCATGGCTTGGCGCCGGCACGACTGGCGGTCTTGTCTGTGGGGTGGTGTCCCCCGCCCCCAAACGAATCTGGCTCTTCGGCCAAAGCAGGGGCCAGCTTACGCAGGCGTTGAGGGTCATCTCATCTTCTTCGTCGGCCCAGCGGGTCGAATCGGAGGTAACAGCTCGTCGCAGCCTGGCAGCACCCGAACCACTTCAACCCTATACATTGTGGGTGGCATCGGATTACCATGGAACACGGGGTTGCCCGGTTGAATGATTCTGCCCTTGGCGACATCGACCAACTCGCCGCCCACGAAGTGCTGGAGAGTGCAAGGAAGTTGGCGGCGCCCTGCGAAAACATGTAGGGCGTCAGGGATGCCCAGTCAAAGGCAAGGAGATGTAGTCCTCGGCCGAGAGGCTTAGTTACCATGATGCCGTCGAGCTCGGCTAATGTCGAGGCTCCGCCAACGGCGGGCGTGCAACTGACGGAGGGGCCGCTTGCTGGCGAGGTGCCGACCGGCGTACACCCGGGTGCATTAAGCTCCAATGCTGGCGTCGGAGATACCAATACCGCCGCCGCCGGAGACACCAATGGTGCCGCCGCCGTGGACACCAATACCGCCGCCGCCGGAGACACCAATGGCGCCGCCTGCGCGTTATGTGAGTTGCTGGCCGTGAAGCTGGGAATCGGGGGCGGCCCATGTTGGCCACCCGCAATCCACGTCGTTATCCCATGAATCAAGGTAGGCATAATGCCAGTAAGCGTCGATCCCAGTTGTTGTTGCACTTGCTCTTGGACCATCTCCGGAATCCGGGCCACTTGCGCGTTGAGTGCTTCAACCTCGCGCGACTGGCTTTCCGAGCTGGTCTTTTTCTCCTTTCGCCCACCAGCTGTTGGGGAACGTAGTAATTTCAAAAAATTTCCTACGCACACGCAAGATCATGGTGATGCATAGCAACGAGGGAAGAGTGTGATCTACGTACCCTTGTAGACCGACAGCGGAAGCATTAGCACAACGCGGTTGATGTAGTCGTACGTCTTCATGGCCCGACCGATCAAGCACCAAAACTACGGCACCTCTGAGTTCTAGCACACGTTCAGCTCGATGACGATCCCCGGACTCCGATCCAGCAAAGTGTCGGGGAAGAGTTCCGTCAGCACGACGGCGTGGTGACGATCTTGATGTACTACCGTCGCAGGGCTTCGCCTAAGCACCGCTACAATATTATCGAGGATTATGGTGGAAGGGGGCACCGCACACGGCTAAGAATATGATCACGTGGATCAACTTGTGTGTCTAGGGGTGCCCCCGGCCCCCGTATATAAAGGATCAAGGGGAGGAGGCCGGCCGGCCCCTATGGCGCGCCAAGGAGGAGTCCTCCTCCTAGTAGGAGTAGGACTGCTACTAGGAGGGGGAAAGAAGTGGGGAGGGAGAAGGAAAGGGGGGTGCCCCCCCTCTCCTAGTCCAATTCGGACCAGGGGGGGAGGCATGCGGCCCACCTTTGGCTGCCCCTCTCTCTCTCCACTAAGGCCCATATGGCCCATTACTTCTCCTGGGGGGTTCCGGTAACCCTCCGGCTCTCCGGTTTTCTCTGAAGTCACCCGGAACACTTCCTGTGTCCGAATATAGCCGTCCAATATATCAATCTTTATGTCTCGACCATTTCGAGACTCCTTGTCATGTCCGTGATCACATCCGGGACTTCGAACTAACTTCGGTTCATCAAAACACATAAACTCATAATATAACTGTCATCGAAACCTTAAGCGTGCGGACCCTATGGGTTCGAGAACAATGTAGACATGACCGAGACACGTCTCCGGTCAATAACCAATAGCGGAACCTAGATGCTCATATTGGCTCCTACATATTCTACGAAGATCTTTATCGGTCAGACTGCATAACAACATACGTTGTTCCCTTTGTCATCGGTATGTTACTTGCCCGAGATTCGATCGTCGGTATCTCAATACCTAGTTCAATCTCGTTACCGGCAAGTCTCTTTACTCGTTTCGTAATACATCATCTTGCAACTAACTCATTAGTTGTAATGGTTGCAAGGCTTATGTGATGTGCATTACCGAGAGGGCCCAGAGATACCTCTCCGATAATCAGAGTGACAAATCCTAATCTCGAAATACGCCAACCCAACATTCACCTTTGGAGACACCTGTAGAGCTCCTTTATAATCACCCAGTTACGTTGTGACGTTTGGTAGCACACAAAGTGTTCCTCTGGTAAACGGGAGTTGCATAATCTCATAGTCATAGGAACATGTATAAGTCATGAAGAAAGCAATAGCAACATACTAAACGATCGGGTGCTAAGCTAATGGAATGGGTCATGTCAATCACATCATTATCCTAATAATGTGATCCCGTTAATCAAATGACAACACATGTCTATGGTTAGGAAACATAACCATCTTTGATTAACAAGCTAGTCAAGTAGAGGCATACTACTGACGTTTAGTTTGTCTATGTATTCACACAAGTATTATGTTTCCGGATAATACAATTCTAGCATGAATAATAAACATTTATCATGATATAAGGAAATAAAATAATAACATTATTATTGCCTCTAGGGCATATTTCCTTGAGTCTCCCACTTGCACTAGAGTCAATAATCTAGATTACAAAGTAATGATTCTAACACCCATGGAGCTTTGGTGCTGATCATGTTTTGCTCGTGGAAGAGGCTTAGTCAACGGGTCTGCTACATTCAGATCCGTATGTATCTTGCAAATCTCTATGTCTCCCACCTGGACTAGATCCTGAATGGAATTGAAGCGTCTCTTGATGTGCTTGGTTCTCTTGTGAAATCTGGATTCCTTTGCCAAGGCAATTGCACCAGTATTGTCACAAAAGATTTTCATTGGACCCGATGCACTAGGTATGACACCTAGATCGGATATGAACTCCTTCATCCAGACTCCTTCGTTTGCTGCTTCTGAAGCAGCTATGTACTCCGCTTCACATGTAGATCCCGCCACAACGCTTTGTTTAGAACTGCACCAACTAACAGCTCCACCGTTTAATGTAAACACGTATCCGGTTTGCGATTTAGAATCGTCCGGATCAGTGTCAAAGCTTGCATCAACGTAACCATTTACGATGAGCTCTTTGTCACCTCCATATATGAGAAACATATCCTTAGTCCTTCTCAGGTATTTCAGGATGTTCTTGACCGCTGTCCAGTGATCCACTCCTGGATTACTTTGGTACCTCCCTGCTAGACTTATAGCAAGACACACATCAGGTCTGGTACACAGCATTGCATACATGATAGAGCCTATGGCTGAAGCATAGGGAACATCTTTCACTTTCTCTCTATCTTCTGCATTGGTCGGACTTTGAGTCTTACTCAATTTCACACCTTGTAACACAGGCAAGAATCCTTTCTTTTCTTGATCCATTTTGAACTTTTTCAAACTTTGTCAAGGTATGTGCTTTGTGAAAGTCCAATTAAGCGTCTCGATCTTGTCTCTATAGATCTTGATGCTCAATATGTAGGCAGCTTCACCGAGGTCTTTCATTGAAAAACTTTTATTCAAGTATCCTTTTATGCTATCCAGAAATTCTATATCATTTCCGATTAGTAATATGTCATCTACATATAATATCAGAAATGCTACAGAGCTCCCACTCACTTTCTTGTAAATACAGGCTTCTCCAAAAGTCTGTATAAAACCAAATGCTTTGATCACACTATCAAAGCGTTTATTCCAACTCCGAGAGGCTTGCACCAGTCCATAAATGGATCGCTGGAGCTTGCACACTTTGTTAGCTCCTTTTGGATCGACAAAACCTTCCGGCTTCATCATATACAACTCTTCTTGCAGAAATCCATTCAGGAATGCAGTTTTGACATCCATTTGCCAAATTTCATAATCATAAAATGCGGCAATTGCTAACATGATTCGGACAGACTTAAGCATCACTATGGGTGAGAAGGTCTCATCGTAGTCAATCCCTTGAACTTGCCGAAAACCTTTTGCGACAAGTCGAGCTTTGTAGACAGTAATATTACCGTCAGCGTCAGTCTTCTTCTTGAAGATCCATTTATTCTCAATTGCTTGCCGATCATTGAGCAAGTCAACCAAAGTCCATACTTTGTTCTCATACATGGATCCCATCTCAGATTTCATGGCTTCAAGCCATTTTGCGGAATCTGGGCTCACCATCGCTTCTTCATAGTTTGTAGGCTCATCATGATCTAGTAGCGTGACTTCCAGAACAGGATAACCGTACCACTCTGGCGCGGATCTTACTCTGGTTGATCTACGAGGTTCAGTAGTATCTTGTTCTGAAGTTTCATGATCATTATCATTAGCTTCCTCACTAATTGGTGTAGGTGTCACAGAAACAGGTTTCTGTGATGTACTACTTTCCAATAAGGGAGCAGGTACAGTTACCTCGTCAAGTTCTACTTTCCTCCCACTCACTTCTTTCGAGAGAAACTCCTTCTCCAGAAAGTTTCCGAATTTAGCAACAAAAGTCCTGCCTTCGGACCTGTGATAGAAGGTGTATCCAATAGTTTCCTTTGGATATCCTATGAAGACACATTTCTCCGATTTAGGTTCGAGCTTATCAGGTTGAAGCTTTTACACATAAGCATCGCAGCCCCAAACTTTCAGAAACGACAACTTTGGTTTCTTGCCAAACCACAGTTCATAAGGCGTCGTCTCAACGGATTTTGATGGTGCCCTATTTAACGTGAATGCGGCCGTCTCTAGAGCATATCCCCAAAACGATAGCAGTAAATCAGTAAGAGACATCATAGATCGCACCATATCTAGTAAAGTACGATTACGACGTTCAGACACACCATTACACTGTGGTGTTCCGGGTGGCGTGAGTTGCGAAACTATTCCACATTGTTTCAAATGTACACCAAACTCGTAACTCAAATATTCTCCTCCACGATCAGATCGTAGGAATTTTATTTTCTTGTTACGATGATTTTCAACTTCACTCTAAAATTCTATGAACTTTTCAAACGTTTCAGACTTATGTTTCATTAAGTAGATATACCCATATGTACTTAAGTCATCTGTGAAGGTGAGAAAATAATGATATCCGCCATGAGCCTCAACATTCATCGGACCACATACATCTATATGTATGATTTCCAACAAATCTGTTGCTCTCTCCATAGTACCGGAGAACAGTGTTTTTGTCATCTTACCCATAAGGCACGGTTCGCAAGTACCAAGTGATTCATAATCAAGAGGTTCCAAAAGCCCATCAGTATGGAGTTTCTTCATGCGCTTTACACCGATATGACCCAAACGGCAGTGCCACAAATAAGTTGCACTATCATTATCAACTCTGCATCTTTTGGCTTCAACACTATGAATATGTGTGTCACTACTATCGAGATTTAATAAGAATAGACCACTCTTTAAGGGTGCATGACCATAAAAGATATTACTCATATAAATAGAACAACCATTATTCTCTGATTTAAATGAATAACCGTCTCGCATCAAAAAAGATCCAGATATAATGTTCATGCTTAACGCTGGCACCAAATAACAATTATTTAGGTCTAATACTAATCCTGAAGGTAGATGTAGAGGTAGCGTGCCGACTGCGATCACATCGACTTTGGAACCATTTCCCACGCGCATTGTCACCTCGTCCTTAGCCAATCTTCGCTTAATCCGTAGTCCCTGTTTCGAGTTGCAAATATTAGCAACAGAACCAGTATCAAATACCCAGGTGCTACTGCGAGCATTAGTAAGGTACACATCAATAACATGTATATCACATATACCTTTGTTCACCTTGCCATCCTTCTTATCCTCCAAATACTTGGGGCAGATCCGCTTCCAGTGACCAGTCTGCTTGCAGTAGAAGCACTCTGTTTCAGGCTTAGGTCCAGGTTTGGGTTTCTTCTCTTGAGTAGCAACTTGCTTGCTGTTCTTTTTGAAGTTCCCCTTCTTCTTCCCTTTTCCCTTTTTCTTGAAACTAGTGGTCTTGTTGACCATCAACACTTGATGCTCCTTCTTGATTTCTACCTCCGCAGCTTTCAGCATTGCGAAGAGCTCGGGAATAGTCTTATTCATCCCTTGCATATTATAGTTCATCACGAAGCACTTGTAGCTTGGTGGTAGTGATTGGAGAATTCTGTTAATGACGCAATCATCTGGAAGATTAACTCCCAATTGAATCAAGTGATTATTATACCCAGACATTTTGAGTATATGCTCACTGACAGAACTGTTCTCCTCCATCTTGCAGCTATAGAACTTATTGGAGACTTCATATCTCTCAATCCGGGCATTTGCTTGAAATATTAACTTCAACTCCTGGAACATCTCATATGCTCCATGACGTTCAAAACATCGTTGAAGTCCCGATTCTAAGCCGTAAAGCATGGCACATTGAACTATCGAGTAGTCATCAGCTTTGCTCTGCCAGACGTTCATAACATCTGGTGTTGCTCCAGCAGTAGGCCTGGCACCCAGCGGTGCTTCCAGGACATAATTCTTCTATGCAGCAATGAGGATAATCCTCAAGTTACGGACCCAGTCCGTGTAATTGCTACCATCATCTTTCAACTTTGCTTTCTTAAGGAACGCATTAAAATTCAACGGAACAACATCACGGGCCATCTATCTACAATCAAACAGAAACAAGCAAGATACTATCAGGTACTAAGTTCATGATAAATTTAGGTTCAATTAATCATATTACTAAAGAACTCCCACTTAGACACACATCCCTCTAATCCTCTAAGTGATTACGTGATCCAGATCAACTAAACCATGTCCGATCATCACGTGAGATGGAGCAGTTTCATTGGTGAACATCGCTATGTTGATCATATCTACTATATGATTCACGCTCGACCTTTTAGTCTCTGTGTTCCAGGCCATATCTGTATATGCTTGGCTCGTCAAGTATAACCTGAGTATTCTGCATGTGCAACTGTTTTGCACCCGTTGTATTTGAACGTAGAGCCTATCACACCCGATCATCACGTGGTGTCTCAGCACAAAGAACTTTCGCAACGGTGCATACTCAGGGAGAACACTTCTTGATAATTAGTGAGAGATCATCTTAAAATGCTACCGTCAATCAAAGCAAGATAAGATGCATAAAAGATAAACATCACATGCAATCAATATAAGTGATATGATATGGACATCATCATCTTGTGCTTGTGATCTCCATCTTCGAAGCACCGTCGTGATCACCATCGTCACCAGCGCGACACCTTGATCACCATCGTAGCATCGTTGTCGTCTTGCCAATTTTATGCTTCCACGACTATCGCTACCGTTTAGTGATAAAGTAAAGCATTACAGCGCAATTGCATTGCATACAATGAAGCGACAACCATATGGCTCCTGCCAGTTGCCGATAACTTGGTTACAAAACATGATCATCTCATACAATAAAATTCAGCATCATGTCTTGACCATATCAGATCACAACATGCCCTGCAAAAACAAGTTAGACGTCCTCTACTTTGTTGTTGCAAGTTTTACGTGGCTGCTACGGGCTTAAGCAAGAACCAATCTTACCTACGCATCAAAACCACAACGATAGTTTGTCAAGTTGGTGCTGTTTTAACCTTCGCAAGGACCGGGCGTAGCCACACTCGGTTCAACTAAAGTTGGAGAAACTGTCACCCGCTAGCCACCTTTGTGCAAAGCACGTCGGGAGAACCGGTCTCACGTAAGCGTACGCGTAATGTCGGTCCGGGCCGCTTCGTCCAACAATACCGCCGAACCAAAGTATGACATGCTGGTAAGCAGTATGACTTATATCGCCCACAACTCACTTGTGTTCTACTCGTGCAAATAACATCAACACATAAAACCTAGGCTCGGATGCCACTGTTGGGGAACGTAGTAATTTCAAAAAAATTCCTACGCACACGCAAGATCATGGTGATGCATAGCAACGAGGGAAGAGTGTGATCTACGTACCCTTGTAGACCGACAGCGGAAGTGTTAGCACAACGCGGTTGATGTAGTCGTACGTCTTCACGGCCCGACCGATCAAGCACCAAAACTACGGCACCTCTGAGTTCTAGCACACGTTCAGCTCGATGATGATCCCCGGACTCCGATCCAGCAAAGTGTCGGGGAAGAGTTCCGTCAGCAGGATGGCGTGGTGACGATCGTGATGTACTACCGTCGCAGGGCTTCGCCTAAGCACCGCTACAATATTATCGAGGATTATGGTGGAAGGGGGCACCGCACACGGCTAAGAATATGATCACGTGGATCAACTTGTGTGTCTACGGGTGCCCCCTGCCCCCGTATATAAAGGATCAAGGGGAGGAGGCCGGCTGGCCCCTATGGCGCGCCAAGGAGGAGTCCTCCTCCTAGTAGGAGTAGGACTCCTACTAGGAGGGGGAAAGAAGTGGGGAGGGAGAAGGAAAGGGGGGCACTGCCCCCCTCTCCTAGTCCAATTAGGACCAGGGGAAGGAGGCGTGCAGCCCACCTTTGGCTGCCCCTCTTTCTCTCCACTAAGGCCCATATGGCCCATTACTTCTCCCGGGGGGGTTCCGGTAACCCTCCGGCTCTCCGGTTTTCTCCGAAATCACCCGGAACACTTCCGGTGTCCGAATATAGCCGTCCAATATATCAATCTTTATGTCTCGACCATTTTGAGACTCCTCATCATGTCCGTGATCACATCCGGGACTCCGAACTAACTTCGGTACATCAAAACTCATAAACTCATAATATAACTGTCATCGAAACCTTAAGCGTGCGGACCCTACGGGTTCGAGAACAATATAGACATGACTGAGACATGTCTCCGGTCAATAACCAATAGCAGAACCTGGATGCTCATATTGGCTCCTACATATTCTACGAAGATCTTTATCGGTCAGACCGCATAACAACATACGTTGTTCCCTTTGTCATCGGTATGTTACTTGCCCGAGATTCGATCGTCGGTATCTCAATACCTAGTTCAATCTCGTTACCGGCAAGTCTCTTTACTCATTTTGTAATACATCATCTTGCAACTAACTCATTAGTTGTAATGCTTGCAAGGCTTATGTGATGTGCATTACCGAGAGGGCCCAGAGATACCTCTTCGACAATCGGAGTGACAAATCCTAATCTCGAAATACGCCAACCCAACATTCACCTTTGGAGACACCTGTAGAGCTCCTTTATAATCACCCAGTTACGTTGTGACGTTTGGTAGCACACAAAGTGTTCCTCCGGTAAACAGGAGTTGCATAATATCATAGTCATAGGAACTTGTATAAGTCATGAAGAAAGCAATAGCAACATACTAAACGATCGGGTGCTAAGCTAATGGAATGGGTCATGTCAATCACATCATTCTCCTAATGATGTGATCCCATTAATCAAATTACAACACATGTCTATGGTTAGGAAACATAACCATGTTCGATTAACGAGCTAGTCAAGTAGAGGCATACTAGTGACGTTTGGTTTGTCTATGTATTCACACAAGTATTATGTTTCCGGATAATACAATTCTAGCATGAATAATAAACATTTATCATGATATAAGGAAATAAAATAATAACATTATTATTGCCTCTAGGGCATATTTCCTTCACCAACGCCATAGTATGATGACCATTTTGTGGACAAGCCTTTGCCGACCACAGGACCAGCTGTTGTCGGCTTATTGAGCTTATCCCTGTTTTTCATTACGTTCAATGCCCTATTCAAAGGGGTGTCGAAAGGGGAGCTCTGAGACGACCCCGCGCTACTGCTTTCTTTGTCCTGCGAAAGGAACGTGAACCATTTAGAAATATTGGGGATTAATTAGAATGCAACCATATGGAGCTAATTACGCGGGGGTGTATTCCTTACCAGAACAAGCTCAAGCTCCTTGGTCTTCGGATCCGTGGTAAGCTCCTTTGTTACCGGGTCCTCCTTGTACCGGGCCCTGAGAAAGTTCCTGGTCTGCTTGTCACTGTATTTCTCGAAGTGGGGCGGTAGGCCTTGCTCGGCACGCTCTGCGTCCTCCTTGTCCCATATAGGCTCCGCCACTCTGTAACCGCCGGGACCGAGTTAGTGGACCCCTATGTTCAACTACCGCATTTCTTTCCCCCACTGACTTGATTCGGAGGTTGCGGGGCTCTCGCACTTGATCTTGAACTCCTTGTAGTCATCTTCGCTCATCAAAGGATATTTCGCCTTGATCTTCTCATAACTATCACCTTTGTCAATCATTGCCTTCACCGTGCTTTTCCAAGTAGACAGGGCCGTGCTCATCATCGTGAGGGTGGCACCGTTCACTTTATTACCCGAGAGGCGTGTGTTTGCGAATTCAGCGGGGAACTTGTATCGTTCGTGCAGCTTCGTGAAGAGGAGGCTGCGCAAATTCCCTCGGTCCTTATGCCTTAGGTTCTCAGTGCTGATCGAGGCGGTGCTCCGGAGAATGCACCTGAGCTGAATCGAGTACCCCTTGACTACGTGTTTGGGCGCCGTCGGATGCCCGTCGGAGTTCACTTCAGTAAATTCCTCCCTGACAGTGCCGAGCACGTTCGGGCGCCGGTCCTTCCATTGCCTCTTCGGTTGGCTGCCATCTGTGCGTGCACTGCCATCAACAGTGGTGGCATCCGCGGCGCCATCATCAGTGGTGTCATCCCCGACGCCACTAGGGGTTGTGTAGTCAGGATCGGTGTCTTCCGCGGCGTCCTCATAGCGGTGAGGTTCTTCCTCCAACTCCTGGGACAGCTCCCAGAATTGCTTGCCGCCCGAACCGCCGGCCTCATCGTTGTGGGCCATGTTTCGCTCTAAATAGGAAAAAAGTTTGGTCAAAAAGTTGGTTATTGTCAAGGAACAAGATCATGGTCTCATCATTTAGGGTTTGTCGACACCGAGGCATCCTAAAAGCTAAGCTTTTATCATTTAGGGTTTGTCGACGCCGAGGCACCCTAAAAGCCTAAGCATACATCATTTAGGTTCTCATCGACACCGAGGCACCCTAAAAGCCAAGGTTTCATCATTTAGGGTTTGTCGATGCCGAGGCACCCTAAATGCTAAGTTTTCATCATTTAGGGTTTATCGATGCCGAGGCACCCTAGGTTGGGCCTAATCACTTGGCACTAATCAGTTGGCTCTATTGCCACCTATGTTGGGTTTATCATCTAGGGTTTATCGATGCTGAGGAGAATTTCTAAGTTGGGCCTAATCACTTGGCTCTATTGCCACCTATGGTTTAATGCAGCAAGAATAAAGGGGCAGTTGATCCTACTTAATTAAGTACTAAGATACGCCGGCCCATGCATTAGTAGCAAGTACCTTATATGTCTGATTTTTAGCAAAGTCATGCTAAAATTCACGGAAAATTTCAGCAGGACCTTTGCTGAAAATAGGACATATGGAGTACCCGAATTTGCCGGAACGGAAGTTAATCGACATTCCGGCAAACTCAAGGGCCTCTCGGGGTACCTGCAAAATCATCATGACACGAAGGGCCTCTCAAGGGCCTCAAGCAGCAGCGGCGTCTCCCAGGACCCCATTTTTTTGCTAAATTTCCTTGAGCAACAATCAGAGCAGAAAATTCAGCACCACAATGTGCCTCTACTTTCATATGGATGAAAAGGCCACAGACCATATGGTCCTCTGCTTGCATATGGACAAAAATCAGCTCAACTTATGTGAGCTTCCATTCCAGATCTAATAGGTCACCCAACAAAAATTATAAGTCCTCACACCATATATACTTTATCACATTATAAGTCCTCACACCATCAACTATGAAAAAATCTGAGAGTATAAGTCTAGTTACATTCACCCAAGTCCAAACGTAAAATTCTGTCCAACATAGTACAGCCCACTTTGATAATTTCATAGGATTTAATATACCGAACGAAACCTGACAAGTGATATGTGTTTTAAGTATCTAAAGAACTAACTAGCAGCAGGTGTGCAATGAGAAAATTCTGGAGTTATGCTATGAAATCTACAATGTAGTCTAAGGGGAACTAACTAGCAGCAGCTCATCTAGAACACATGTGAGTACTTCAATGGAAATAGCAACATCAGGAAGAAAAGAAGGAACATTGTCCCACAGTAGCAACAGCAGGTGTTCAATTAGTCAAGCAGCAGGAACACACAAGCAAAGCATGTGTTCATTTAGTGAAGCAGTTGGTGTGACTGTACAAATTACTCTACTGATACATGATACATGTGTCATGTGCATTGATCACTATAGCCTTGTTCTCTGACCAAACATCTTCATCTCACTACATGGACAGCGCAGTGTACTGTTATGTCCACTCACAGACCAAAAAATTGCAACCAATAACGAACAAATGCCTAACAGTTCCATGGAGCTACTAGATTAAGTGAGATCTATATGCGGTTTTTTTAAAACAAGTGAGAACTCCTACATGCTTGCCAGGCCATGAAAAAAATGAGTGATGTTTCCATAATTATTTCTTAGAGTGAATACAGTATGTTCTCCAAAACTCAGCAAACAATATGCAGATCGTTCTTAGTGTCTCTTGCTTTTCTGATAGCCAAATAGCCACTAATAATATGCCATTGGGATCATCATCA
Source organism: Triticum urartu (assembly GCF_056163025.1). Lineage (NCBI taxonomy): Eukaryota > Viridiplantae > Streptophyta > Magnoliopsida > Poales > Poaceae > Triticum > Triticum urartu. The sequence goes on from NC_141877.1 coordinate 32,778,682, forward strand.
CTTCAAATCATTTGTCTGGAAACAAAGGTATGTATAAACTGAATTTGCAGAATAATAAAGACGGATATGAGTTGCTAGCTATTATGAGGCACCAGATATGTCTTTGCTTGCTGCAGTTGTGGTTCTGTGTCATTGATGTCCTAGGAGTTCTCTCAAATTTTACTAGCTCAAGTGTGATGCTATTTCCTGTTTACCTATGTGTGCCACAGTTACTTTGTTACATAATTACCCTTTCATAAACTAAGCAATTAACATGAGCACATAGTTACATACTAGTATGTTTCACACAAAAGCAAACAAATCTCCTGGAATGTGTCATGAAATTGAGTTTTAACCAACTGCCATATATAATTTTGCTATTAAGCACAGATCATTTTTGTTTAGGTTTCTTTTCCAGAAGAAGTATAAATCTGCTCCTAAACAAACAAGGCCAGCCCTGTGGCGACTTGGATAACAGCTAGCTACACTGACAGAGAGGAAGATGAAATCAAAGGGGGGGAGGGGAACCGGTGCAGCTCACCGAGAGGAAGATGATGGCGAGCTCGTGCGGGGCCGGGGTTGACGAGGTGACGCAGATCGACGGTGAGGCCGCAGTGGCCGGAGGTTGAAGAAGACATCGATCCGCATGATGCAGAGTCGTCGAGCTCGAACGGCTGGCCGTAGATAACGTAGAATAACACTGCAGAGCTCCTGGACTCCTTGGTGGGGGTGCGGGGACGATGGTGGTCGCGGGGACGATGCGGTGACGGGGATGACCTAGTCGGGTGAAGCAGCGCGAGGGGAGGGGAAGTGGGGAGGTGCTAGGGTGTGGAGCGGGCGTGGGGGTCGTCGGAACGGGCGCGGGGGAGCCGAAGCGGGTGTGGAGCGGGCGCGGGGGTCGTTGGAGCGGGACGACCGGGGGTCGTCGGAGCGGGTGTGGTGGGGGAGGGAAGGGGGATCTGGCGAGGGAGAGGGAAGGGGGGATCGGGCGAAGGGGTATCCAGCTAGAGGGGGGAATGTTAGTAATGGCGCACCCTCCTCTCGTGCGCCATTAGTAGTTTTTTTTCTGATAGCAATGGCGCACCCCCCTCTGGTGCGCCATTAGTAACTCTTTTTTTTCTGATAGCAATGGCGCACCCTCCTCTGGTGCGCCATTAGTAACTTCTTTTTTTTCATTATTTCTTGTTGCATCTAATAATTTGTTTTTTTATCAAATTTGTTATTTTCATGAGGACTAGAACAGAAGATATCATCAAATATCATCAATTTCTTTTAAATATCATCAAATTTGTTATTTGAAAATATCATCAAATTTGTTATTTAAAAATATCATCAAAAAGTGGGGGAGGGTGCGGGGTGTCGGCGGCGGCGGTGGAGCGGGCTGGGGGAGGGTGCGGAGGGTCGGCGGCGGCGGTGGAGTGGGCCGGGGGAGTGGTGGGTCGTCGTCGGCGGTGGAGCGGGGGAGGGTGCGGGGGGCCGGGTGCTCGTCGGCGGCGGTGGAGGGGGATCGAGATCGAGTGTCCTCATGAATTCAAAAAGTGCCCGTGAAATTTAAAAATATTCATGATATCAAAAAGTGCCCATGAAATACAATCGAGAAATGAAGACTACGATTTAAATACAATCGATCTTAGCTAGCTATCTGTTCACAATCTTCTTTCCCTTCTTTTTCGCAAATGGAGTTCTTCTGTGAAACGGACGTCCTTTAGGTAGGGTGGTCCTTCTTCTTCTTGTGGTGTGTGCTGCTACTTCATCGTCGTCGTCATGTTCGATCTTTGGGTCGCCGTACTTGTCGAAGTCTTGCTCATTGGCTACTCCATCCATTCCGATGATCTTCCTTTTGCCTCTTCTCACGACAACACAACTGGGCTTTGACGGGTCGGTAATGAAGAAGCATTGGTCCACTTGGGAAGCCAGTACCCATGGCTCATTTTTCGCGGTGACATTTGCTCCCGCGGTCTTGGATTTGGCTTCGGGTATAACCATGGTGGTGAAATACCGGTCTTCTTTTAGGACGCTCTTGGCCCATCTGACACGGAACATCGGGACCTTCTCTCCAGCGTAGCTCAGCTCCCAGATCTCCTCGATCCTTCCGTAGTATCTATCCTTGTCATTACCGGTGTAGGATTCCATCGTTACCCCGGAGTTCTGATAACCATCGCTCTTCATGTCCTTGTCCTCGGTGTAGAATGTGTAGCCGTTGATATCGTACGCCTCATAGGTCATCAGGTTGTGCTCAGCGCCCTGTGACAAGGCGAATATGAGTTGTTCTTCCACGGAAGAATCCTCATGTAAAGGGTACGACAGAAGCTTCTGCTTGAACCAACACGTGAAACATGAGTTGTGCTCTTTGATTATATCTCCGTCCGTCCTCTGTTGGCCTCGGTCATTGTACGTCTTCTCAATAAAGGTTTTGTGCTCTACCACCCAAGGATCGACCACGTCTATGTGTTGTAGCGCGACTAGGTTTGCTCTTTCAAAGTCGGTGAGTCGACCCTCGAAGTCGACATGCATTTCGCGGCGACCCTTACGGTGACCCCATCCAGCGAGCCTGCCGAGGTGCCTGTTGACGGGCAGACCAACGGGGTTCTCGATGCCTAGATAATTCATGCAGTAGGAGATGCACTCTTCGGTTAGAAAGCCCCTGGCTATACTTCCCTCTGGACGTGACATGTTGTGAACGTATCCTTTGATGACACCATTCATCCTTTCGAACGACATCATGCTGTGCAGGAACGTCGGCCCGAGTTGGATGATATCCTCCACGATATGGACCAGCAGATGCACCATAACGTCGAAGAATGCGGGCGGGAAGTACATCTCAAGCTCGCATAGTATCACCACGATCTCTTCCTGTAGCCTTCTGAGTTGCCTCATGCCAATCGACTTCCGAGAGATGACGTCGAAAAAGTTGCATAGGCCAAATAGCGTTTCACGGACGTGCGTGTCCATGATCCCACGGATTGCAACTGGAAGTATCTGCGTCATCAGCACGTGACAGTCGTGAGACTTCATCCCGCTGAACTTCTGCTTCGCTGGGTCTAGGTATCTGCTTATCTTCCCCGTGTAACCGTAAGGAAGTTTTACTCCTACGAGGCAGGTGAAAAACTGCTCGATCTCCTCCTGACTTAGAGTGAAGCACGCGGGAGGGTAGTCACTTCCGGTCTTCTTGGCCTTTTTGCCTTTGCAACGAGTTTCTGTGTCCTGCTTTGCCTCATCATCATCATCATCATCATCATCATCATTAGCATGAAGCTCCTGCCTGATGCCCATTGATTTCAAGTCTGCCCTTGCTTTCGGCCCATCTTTGGTCCTCTCTGGCATGTTGAGCAGGGTACCAAGCAGACTCTCGCACACGTTCTTTGTGATATGCATGGCATCAAGGCTGTGAGGCACACGGTGGATATTCCAGTACGGCAAGTCCCAGAAAACAGACCTCGTTTTCCATACCTTCAGCAGCGGCTCTGGCGCCTTTCGCTTCTTTCCCGGCTCTGGCGCCTTTTGCTTCTTTCCCGACAGTGGGCAATCTTTCCAATTTTTCAACAGCTCGTCTATTTCCTCGCCGCTCCTCGTACGCGGGCGTTTTCGGGGTTCGGTTTCACCATCGAACAGATCCTTGCGTTTACTCCACGGGTCATCATCGCGAAGCCACCTTCGATGTCCCATGAACACGGTTTTCGAAGATCCGGGATCTCTATCTAGCTGGCGATACGTTGTGTCATCCATGCACCTTACGCATCCAGAAAATCCGTGGACTACCTTCCATGCGAGATATCCATAACCGATATAGTCGTGCACCGTCGTGAGCAGTGCGGCTCTCATAGGGAAATATTCTTTCTCTGCGGCATCCCATGTATTGGCTGGCGTTTTCCACAGCGTGTCTAGCTCCTCTTTCAGCAGCCCCAGATACAGATTGATGTCGTTCCCTGGTTGTTTCGGCCCTTCAATTAGCATACTCATGTGAATGTACTTCCTCTTCATGCACAACCAGGGGGGAAGGTTGTACATCCACACAAACACATGCCACGTGCTATGTGTGCTTCTCTGGCTGCTAAACGGATTGACTCCATCGGTGCTCGCTCCCAGCACGATGTTCCTTGGATCCTTCCCAAATTCTGGGTATTCGAAATTCAACGCTTGCCACTGGCTCGCATCCTTAGGGTGACTCAGCATCTTGTCTTTTTTATTTATCTCTGGATCATTTCCGTCATCTTCCCGCTTCTTCTCCTCCCTATCCGCGTGCCAACGCAGGAGCTTTGCTACCTTAGAGTCCTCGAAATACCGCTGCAGACGAGGAGTGATCGGAAAGTACCACACCAATTTTCGAGGAGCTTTCTTCCTCTTCTTGTATCGAGTGACGCCGCACACCGGACATATGGTAGACTCGGCGTGCTCGTCCCAATAAATGATGCAATTGTTCATGCACACATGGTATTTCACGTGCGGTAAATCCAGAGGACACACGATTTTCTTCGCCTCCTCGAAACTGGTCGGGCACTTGTTCCCCTTGGGAAGACGTTCGTGCTAGAATGACATGTTCTCGTCGAAGCATGCGTCGGTCATTTTGTGTTTTACCTTCATCTCCAGAGCCATGAGCGTTACTTTCAGGCGGGTATCCTCGGGCCTGCATCCTTCATACAATGGAGTAGCCACGTCTATCTCCAGTTGATCCAGCTTGGCTTTCTCTCGGGCGGCAGCTCTTGCGTTATCCGTCTGCTTGAGAAGCAGCTCTTGAATATGAGGGTCCTGCACCCAGCCTCCATCGTCGTCTGCTCCGGCATCTTCATCTTCATGATCATGCCCTTCGTCTTGATCTTCCTCATCATCATGTACGACATCTTCTACATGATGACTGTGTACAGCATCACCGTCGTGATCATATCCTGGAGATTCTTCGTCTTCTCGCCCGCCCTCGCCGCGGTGGTACTTGTCTTGTTGCCCTTCCTCATTTCTTGCCCGGCCCCCATGGACGAATTCATAGTCATCTTCATCACCTTGCCACCGATAGCCATCCATGAAACCATGCAAGAGCAGGTGGTCCCGCACCTGCCCAGAATCCGGGTCTGCAATAAGGCTCTTCAGCTTGCATCTTCGACATGGACATCTTATCTCCGTCTCGTTCTTTTGAAGCATCTCGGCCTTCGCGGAGCTCAAAAACCTATTCACGATGCCTTCGGTCATCGTGCGGACCATGGTCGCCTGCGGGGTAGAGCAAAACGATATTTTAGAACCAAGAAAATTTTTGGCATGACCTTCCCTAAAAATAGGACCAAATAGAATGCATAGTGCCAAAATTCTCGCCGAAACGGAAATGAATCAACATTCCGGCAAAATATTGGCAACTATCGCATTTCAAATACCGGTACTTGCAATCACAAACATATATGCAACACCACAAACACATGCAACACCACAAACATACATAGATCTAGCTAGGCCACAAAAAGTGCATGTGCACGTTGTTGGAGCGAGCTAGGGAGAAAAAAAGTAGATTTACATCATGAAGATAGCTTTCCCCTTACTTATTACCTATCAAAAAAAGGTAATTTCACCACTTAATTTTGATGAATCTATGGTGGAAATGAGGTGAGGAGGAGGAGGCAGCTGAAAGCTTGGAGAAGGAGGTGGAGGGAATGAAGTGGGGAAAGTGAGTGGGTAGGTGTGGGGCTGTCCAAAATATCTTGTTGGGGTCCCAGGTTACTAATGGTGCACCACCTGCAAATGCGCCATTAGTAACCCTGGTTACTAATGGCGCACCTGCAGGTGGTTCGCCATTAGTAGTTTTGCAGAAAAGTAAAAAAAAAATATATACTAATGGCGCACTTTTACAAGGTGCGCCATTAGTAGTTTAAACTAGTAATGGCGCACTGTGAGGCGGTGCGCCATTAGTAGTTTTGCAAAAAAAAGAATAAAAAAAATTCAGTACTGGTGCACTCCATGTCTGGTGCGCCATTACTAGTTAGAACTAGTAATGGCGCACTTCAGTAGGATGCGCCATTAGTATGTATGTAAAAATGAAAAAAAAAATTATCACTAGTGGCGCACCTGTTTTCTGGTGCGCCATTAGTGTCTTCCACACTAATGGCGCATCACCAACTGGTGCGCCATTAGTATATAGTAGTGGCTCACTACTTCCCTGGTGCGCCATTAGTGTCAATCCTATCTATAGCCCTTTTCCTAGTAGTGTGGGGGATGGAACACTTCTCCCAATTTCCTGGCTTAGTGCTACGGGAGCGAGAGGAGGAGCTGCGATGGCCGACCATGATGGGATAGACTTTTCCAGGTGCGCTCCGATGGATACTCGTGGTGGGAGGATGGTGTGATCTGGATTTGAAGATCCCCGACTCTTTAAATAGACGATTTACCTACATGGTTAGGGTGGCAAATGTAAAAACGCACCGACTTCTCGCATTCGCTCGACACGTGGAAGATAGCCATTATTAAAAGCACAGAAGCTGAGGAGTGCAACATTCACGGGAAGCCGGACACTGATCGTTACGACAGGTACTCGGGATTTGGAGAAGAACCCGCCTTGCAATGCCGAAGACAATCTGCGCGCCGGACTCATCGTCATTGAAGCATGGTTCTGGGGCTACTGAGGGAGTCCTGGATTAGGGGGTCCTCAGATAGCCGGACTATATACTTTGGCCGGACTGTTGGACTATGAAGATACAAGATTGAAGACTTCGTCCCGTGTCCGGGTGGGACTCTCTTTTGCGTGGAAGGCAAGCTTGGCAATTCGGATATGTAGATCTCCTCCCTTGTAACCGACTCTGTGTAACACTAGACCCCTCCAGTGTCTATATAAACCAAAGGGTTTTGTCCGTAGGACAACAACAACAGTCATAATCATAGGCTAGCTTCTAGGGTTTAGCCTCTACGATCTCGTGGTAGATCAACTCTTGTAATACTCATATCACCAAGATCAATCAAGCAGGAAGTAGGGTATTACCTCCATCGAGAGGGCCCGAACCTGGGTAAACATTGTGTCCCCCGCCTCTTGTTACCATCAACCTTAGACGCATAGTTTGGGACCCCCTACCCGAGATCCGCTGGTTTTGACACTGACAGAGGGGGCACCACACACGTCTAAAAGATCAACTTGTGTGTCTTGGGGTGCCCCCTTGGCCACGTATATAGCGGGAGGAGGAGGAGGCCGGCCTAGGAGGGGTGCGCCTATAGGGGGAGACCAACTAGGATTCCCAATCCTAGTTGGAGTCCCCTTCCTTTTCCAAGAGGGGATAGAGGGAAGGAGAAGGAGAAGGAGAACGACAGAGAGGGGGGCGCCGCTCCCTCCCTAGTCCAATTCGGACTTTCCATGGGGGGGGGGGGCGTGGCCACCCCTTGAGGCCCTTCTCTCCTTTCCCGTATGGCCCATTAAGGCCCACTACTTCCTCTAGTGAATTCCCATAACTCTGCGGTACTCCGAAAAATACCTAAATCACTCGGAACCTTTCCAATGTCTGAATATAGCCTTCCAATATATCGATCTTTACTTCTCGACCATTTTGAGACTCCTCGTCATGTCCGTGATCTCATCCGGGACTCCGAACAACCTTCAGTACATCAAATCACATAACTCATTATACAAATCGTCATGGAACATTAAGTGTGCGGATCCTACGGGTTCGAGAACTATGTAAACATGACCGAGACACATCTCTGGTCAATAACCAATAGCGCAACCTGGATGCTCATATTGGCTCCTACATATTCTATGAAGATCTTTATCGGTTGATACGTCTCCAACGTATCTATAATTTTTGATTGCTCCATGCTATTATATGATCTATTTTGGATGTCAATGTGCTTTATTTTACACTTTTATATCATTTTTCGGACTAACCTACTAACCGGAGGACCATCCCAAATTGCTGTTTTTTTGCCTATTTTAGGGTTTCGAAGAAAACGAATATCAAACGGAGTCCAAATGGAATGAAACCTTCGGGAACGTGATTTTCTCAACAAATGTGACCCAGGAGACTTGGAGTGGGCGTCAAGAAACAACGGAGGAAGCCACGAGGCAGGGGGCGCGCCCTCCACCCTTGTGGGCCCCCCGTTGCTCCACCGACGTACTTATTCCTCCTATATATATCCACGTACCCCCCAAACATCCAGGAGCACCACAAAAACCTAATCCCACCGCCGCAACCTACTGTACCCGAGAGATCCAATCTTGGGGCCTTTTCCGGAGCTCCGCCGGAGGGGGCATTGATCACGGAGGGCCTCTACATCAACTCCATGGCCTCTTCGGTGATGTGTGAGTAGTTTACTTCAGACCTACGGGTCCATAGTTATTACTTAGATGGCTTCTTCTCTCTCTTTGGATCTCAAGACAAAGTTCTCCTCGATTTTCTTGGAGATCTATTCGATGTAATCTTCTTTTGCGGTGTGTTTGTCGAGATCCGATGAATTGTGGGTTTATGATCTAGTTTATCTATGAACAATATTTGATTCTCCTCTGAATTCTTTTATGTATGATTGGTTTATCTTTGCAAGTCTCTTCGAATTATCAGTTTGGTTTGGCCTACTAGATTGATCTTTCTTGCAATGGGAGAAGTGCTTAGCTTTGGGTTCAATCTTGCGGTGTCCTTTCCCAGTGACAGCAGGGGCAGCAAGGCACATATTGTATTGTTTCCATCGAGGATAAAAAGATGGGGTTTATATCATATTGCATGAGTTTATCCCTCTACATCATGTCATCTTCCTTAAAGCATTACTCTATTCTTATGAACTTAATACTCTAGATGCATGCTGGATAGCGGTCGATGTGTGGAGTAATAGTAGTAGATGCAGAATCGTTTCGGTCTACTTGTCGCGGACCTGATGCCTATATACATGATCATACCTAGATATTCTCATAACTATGCTCAATTCTATCAATTGCTCGAAAGTAATTCGTTTACCCACCGTAATACTTATGCTCTTGAGAGAAGCCACTATTGAAACCTATGGCCCCCGGGTCTATCTTCCATCATATTAATCTTCCAACACTTAGTTATTTCCTTTGCCATTTATTTTACTCTGCATCGTTATTTCTCTTTATCATAAAAATACCAAAAATATTATCTTATCATATCTATCAAATCTCACTCTCGTAAGTGACCGTGAAGGGCTTGACAATCCCTTTATCGCGTTGGTTGCGAGGTTTTTATTTGTTTGTTTAGGTGCGTGAGATTTGAGCATGATCTCCTACTGGATTGATACCTTGGTTCTAAAAAACTGAGGGAAATACTTATGCTACTTTGCTGCATCACCCTTTCCTCTTCAAGGGAAAACCAACGCAGTGCTTAAGAGGTATCAAGAAGGATTTCTGGCGCCGTTGCCGGGCAGATTCATGCCAAGTCAAGTCAAGATTTGACTCCCAACAACGAGTCATTTCAGGTGCCGTTGCCAAGTCAATACATACCAAGTACCCATCACAAACTCTTATCCCTCGCATTACATTATTTGCCATTTGCATCTCGTTTTCCTCTCCCCCACTTCACCCTTGCCGTTTTATTCGCCCTCTCTCTCTCTGTTCCCCTTCTCTTTCCCTATTTGCCTCTTTTGCCCGTTTCTTGTTTACTTGTGTGTTTTATTTCTTGCTTATCACAATGGCTCAAGATAATACTAAATTGTGTGACTTTGCCAATACCAACAACAATGATTTTCTTAGCACTCTGATTTCTCCTCTTACCGATGTTGAATCTTGTGAAATTAATGCTGCTTTGTCGAATCTTGTCATGAAAGATCAATTCGCCGGCCTTCCTAGTGAAGATTTCACTACCCATCTAAACAACTTTGTTGATTTGTGTGATATGCAAAAGAAGAAGATGTGGATAATGATATTGTTAAACTTAAGCTATTTCCGTTTTCGCTTAGAGATCGTGCTAAATCTTGGTTTTCGTCTTTGCCTAAAAATAGTATTGATTCATGGAATAAGTGCAAAGTTTCTTTTATCTCTAAGTATTTTCTTCCCGCTAAGATCATCTCTCTTAGAAATGATATTATGAATTTTAAGCAACTTGATCATGAAAATGTTGCACAATCTTGGGAGAGGATGAAATTAATGATACGTAATTGCCCTGCACATGGTTTGAATCTTTGGATGATTATACAAAAAATTTATGCCGGATTGAATTTTGCTTCTAGAAATCTTTTAGATTCGGCCGTGGGAGGCACTTTTATGGAAATCACTTTAGGAGAAGCTACTAAATTCCTAGATAATATTATGGTTAATTATTCTCAATGGCACACCGAAAGATCTACTAATAAAAAGTGCATGCAATTGAAGAGATTAATGTTTTGAGTGGAAAGATGGATGAACTTATGGAATTGTTTGCTAATAAGAGTGCTCCTACTGATCCTAATGATATGCCTTTGTCTACCTTGATTGAGAATAATAATGAATCTATGGATGTGAATTTTGTTGGTAGGAACTATTTTGATAACAACGCGTATAGATGTAATTTTAATTCTAGGCCATTTCCTAGTAATTCATCTAATAATTATGGTAATTCCTACAACAATTCCTATGGAAATTATAATAAGATGCCCTCTGATTTTGAATCTAGTATTAAAGAATTTATTACTTCGCAAAAGAGTTTCAATGCTTTGATTGAAGAAAAATTGCTTAAGATTGATGAGTTGGCTAGGAATGTTGATAGAATTTCTCTTGATGTTGATTCTTTGAAACTTAGATCTATTCCACCTAAGCATGATATCAATGAGTCTCTCAAAGCCATGAGAATTTCCATTGATGAGTGCAAAGAAAGAACCGCTAGGATGCGTGCTAAGAAAGATTGCTTTGTGAAAGCGTGTTCTTCTAGTTTTCATGATAATAAAGATGAAGATCTAAAAGTTATTGATGTGTCTCCTATTAAATCTTTTTTTTGCAATATGAATCTTGATAATTATGAGACTGAAGATGAGCCACCTTTACCTAGAAGGTGTTCCAAAAATTCTGAGTTTTTAGATCTTGATGCAAAAATTAGCAAAAGTGGGATTAAAGAGGTTAAAACTTTAAATATCAATGAATCCACTATTTTGGATTTCAAGGAATTTAATTATGATAATTTCTATTTGATATATTGTATTTCCTTGTTGCAATCCATGCTAAATTCTCCTCATGCTTATATTCAAAATAAAGCTTTTACTAAACATATCGTTGATGCTTTGATGCAATCTTATGAAGAAAAACTTGAGTTGGAAGTTTCTATCCCTATAAAACTTTATTATGAGTGGGAACCTACAATAAAAATTAAAATTAAAGATCATGAGTGCTATGCTTTGTGTGATTTTGGTGCTAGTGTTTCCATGATTCCAAAAACTTTGTGTGATTTGCTAGGTTTCCGTGATTTTGATGATTGTTCTTTAAACTTGCACCTTGCGGATTTCACTATTAAGAAACCTATGTGAATAATTAATGATGTTCTTATTGTTGCAAATAGGAACTATGTGCCCGTATATTTCATTGTTCTTGATATAGATTGCAATCCTTCATGTCCTATTATTCTTGGTAGACCTTTCCTTAGAACGATTGGTGCAATTATTGATATGAAGGATTGGAATATTATATTCCAATTTCCATTAAGGAAGAGCATGGAACACTTCCCTAGAAATAAAATTAAATTACCATATGAATCTATTATGAGAGCCATTTATGGATTGCCTACCAAAGATGGCAATACCTAGATCTATCTTCGCTTTTATGCCTAGCTAGGGGCGTTAAATGATAGAGCTTGTTGGGAGGCAACCCAATTTTATTTTTATTCCTTTCTTTTTTCTCCTGTTTATTAATAAATAATTTATCTAGCCTCTGTTTTGGTTGTGTTTTTTGTGCTTAATTAGTGTTTGTGCCAAGTAGAACCATTGGGAAGACTTGGGGAAAGTCTTTTTGATCTTGTTGTAAAAAAACATAAACTTTAGCGCTCACGAGAATCGCTGCCATTTTTATTTGGAAAGTGATATTTAGTTAATTCTATTTGTAGATGATTAATAGATAAATTCCTCACGTCCAGAAATTTATTTTAGAATTTTTGGGGTTCCAGAAGTTGCGTTAGCTACAGATTACTACAGATTGTTTTGTTTTTCTTGTGTTGTTTGCTTATTTTTGATGAATCTATGGCTAGTAAAAGAGTTTTTAAACCATAGAGAAGTTGGAATACAGTAGGTTTAACACCAATATAAATAAATAATGAGTTCATTACAGTACCTTGAAGTGGTGTTTTGTTTTCTTTCGCTAACGGAGCTCACGAGATCTTCTATTTTGAGTTTTGTGTTGTGAAGTTTTCAAGTTTTGGGTAAAGATTTGATGAATTATGGAACAAAGAGTGGCAAGAGCCTAAGCTTGGGGATGCCCATGGCACCCCGAGGTAAAATTCAAGGACACCAAAAAGCCTAAGATGGATGCCACGGAAGGTATCCCCTCTTTCGTCTTTGTCTATCGGTAACTTTGCTTGGAGCTATATTTTTATTCACCACATGATATGTGTTTTCCTTGGAGCATCTTGTATGATTTGTGTCTTTGATTTTTAGTTTACCACAATCATCCTTGCTGTACACACCTTTTGAGAGAGACTCAGATGATTTGAAATTTATTAGAATACTCAATGTGCTTCACTTATACCTTTTGAGCTATATAGTTTTTGCTCTAGTGCTTCACTTATATCTATTAGAGCATGGTGGTGGTTTTGTTTTATAGAAACTATTGTTCTCTCATGCTTCACTTATATTATTTTGAGAGTCCTTTAGAAAAACATGGAAATTTGCTATAATATAAAAACTTTCATAGAAGTGCATTGAATACTATGAGAAGTTTGATACTTGATAATTCTTTTGAGATATGCAGATGGTTATATTAGAGTCATGCTAGTTGAGTAGTTGTGAATTTGAGAAATACTTGTGTTGAAGTTTGTGATTCCCGTAGCATGCACGCATGGTGAACCGTTATGTGATGAAGTCGGAGCATGATTTATTTATTTATTGTCTTCCTTATGAGTGGCGGCCGGGGACAAGCGATGGTCTTTTCCTACCAATCTATCCCCCTAGGAGCATGCACGTAATACTTTGTTTCGATAACTAATAGATTTTTGCAATAAGTATGTGAGTTATTTATGACTAATGTTATGTCCATGGATTATACGCACTCTCACCCTTCCACCATTGCTAGCCTCTCTAGTATCGCGCAACTTTCGCCGGTACCATAAACCCACCATATACCTTCCTCAAAGCAGCCACCATACCTACCTATTATGGCATGTCCATAGCCATTCCGAGATATATTGCCATGCAACTTTCCGCCGTTCCGTTATTATGACATGCTTCATCATTGTCATATTGCTTGCATGATCATGTAGTTGACATCGTATTTGTGGCAAAGCCACCGTTCATAATTCTTCATACATGTCACTCATGCATCATTGCACATCCCGGACACCACCGGAGGCATTCACATAGAGTCATATTTTGTTCTAAGTATTGAGTTGTAATTCTTCAGTTGTAAGTAAATAAAGTGTGATGATCATCATTATTAGAGCATTGTCCCAAGTGAGGAAAGGATGATGGAGACTATGATTCCCCCACAAGTTGGGATGAGACTCCGGACGAAAAAAGAGGCCAAAAAGGGAAAAAAGGAAGAAGGCCCAAATAAAAAAATGAGAGAAAAAGAGAGAAGGGACAATGCTACTATCCTTTTCCACACTTGTGCTTCAAAGTAGCACCATGTTCTTCATGATAGAGAGTCTCCTATGATATCACTTTCATATACTAATGGGGATTTTTCATTATAGAACTTGGCTTGTACATTCCAATGATGGGTTCCTCAAAATGCCCTAGGTCTTCGTGAGCAAGCAAGTTGGATGCACACCCACTTAGTTTCTTTTGTTGAGCTTTCATATACTTATAGCTCTAGTGCATCTGTTGCATGGCAATCCCTACTCACTCACATTGATATCTATTAATGGGCATCTCCATAGCCCGTTGATACGCCTAGTTGATGTGGGACTATCTTCTCCTTTTTGTCTTCTCCACAACCACCATTCTATTACACCATAGTGCCATATCCATGGCTCACGCTCATTATTGCGTGAAGATTGAAAAAGTTTGAGAACATCAAAAGTATGAAACAATTGCTTGGCTTGTCATCGGGGTTGTGCATGATTTAAATATTTTCTGTGGTGAAGATAGAGCATAGCCAGACTATATGATTTTGTAGGGATAACTTTCTTTGGCCATGTTATTTTGAGAAGACATAATTGCTTAGTTAGTATGCTTGAAGTATTATTATTTTTATGTCAATATTAAACTTTTATCTTGAATCTTTCGGATCTAAACATTCATGCCACAATAAAGAAAAATTACATTGTGAAATATGTTAGAAAGCATTCCACATCAAAAATTCTTCTTTTATCATTTACCTACTCGAGGACGAGCAGGAATTAAGCTTGGGGATGCTTGATACATCTCCAACGTATCTATAATTTTTGATTGCTCCATGCTATTATATTATCTATTTTGGATGTCAATGGGCTTTATTTTACACTTTTATATCATTTTTGGGACTAACCTACTAACCGGAGGCCCAGCCCAAATTGCTGTTTTTTTGCCTATTTTAGGGTTTCGAAGAAAATGAATATCAAACGGAGTGCAAACGGGATAAACCTTCGGGAACATGATTTTCTCAACAAACGTGATCTAGAGACTTGGAGTGGGCGTCAAGAAACAACGGAGGAAGCCACGAGGCAGGGGGGCGCGCCTAGCCCCCCTGGGCGTGCCCTCCACCCTCGTGGGCCCCCTGTTGCTCCACCGACGTACTTCTTCCTCCTATATATATATATCCACGTACCCCCCCAAACATCTAGGAGCACCACGAAAACCTAATTCCACCACCGCAAGCTTCTGTACCCGAGAGATCCCATCTTGGGGGCTTTTCCGATGCTCCGCCGGAGGGGGCATTGATCACAGAGGGCCTCTACATCAACTCCATGGCCTCTCCAGTGATGAGTGAGTAGTTTACTTTAGACCTACGGGTCCATAGTTATTAGCTAGATGGCTTCTTCTCCCTCTTTGGATCTCAATACAAAGTTCTCCTCGATCTTCTTGGAGATCTATTCGATGTAATCTTATTTTGCGGTGTGTTTGTCGAGATCCGATGAATTGTGGGTTTATGATCCAGTTTATCTATGAAGAATATTTTATTCTCCTCTGAATTATTTTATGTATGATTGGTTTATCTTTGCAAGTCTCTTCGAATTTATCAGTTTGGTTTGGCCTACTAGATTGATCTTTCTTGCAATGGGAGAAGTGCTTAGCTTTGGGTTCAATCTTGCGGTGTCCTTTCCCAGTGACAACAGGGGCAGCAAGGCACGTATTGTATTGTTGCCATCGAGGATAAAAAGATGGGGTTTATATCATATTGCATGAGTTTATCCCTCTACATCATGTCATATTCCTTAAAGCATTACTCTGTTCTTATGAACTTAATCCTCTAGATGCATGATGGATAGCGGTCGATGTGTGGAGTAATAGTAGTAGACGCATAATCGTTTCGGTCTACTTGTCGCGGACCTGATGCCTATATACATGATCATACCTAGATATTCTCATAACTATGCTCAATTCTATCAATTGCTCGACAGTAATTCGTTTACCCACCGTAATACTTATGCTCTTGAGAGAAGCCACTATTGAAACCTATGGCCCCCGGGTCTATCTTCCATCATATTAATCTTCCAACACTTAGTTATTTCCTTTGCCATTTATTTTACTTTGCATCTTTATTTCTCTTTATCATAAAAATACCAAAAATATTATCTTATCATATCTATCAGATCTCAGTCTCGTAAGTGACCGTGAAGGGCTTGACAACCCCTTTATCGCGTTGGTTGCGAGGTTCTTATTTGTTTGTGTAGGTGCGTGGGACTTGAGCGTGATCTCCTACTGGATTGATACCTTGGTTCTCAAAAACTGAGGGAAATACTTACGCTACTTTGTTGCATCACCCTTTCCTCTTCAAGGGAAAACCAACACAGTGCTCAAGAGGTAGCATCGGTCAAACCGCATAACAACATACGTTGTTCGCTTTGTCATCGGTATGTTACTTTCCTGAGATTCGATCATCGGTATCATCATACCTAGTTCAATCTCGTTACCGGAAAGTCTCTTTACTCGTTCCATAATGCATCATCCCGCAACTAACTCATTAGTCACATTGCTTGCAAGGCTTATAGTGATGTGCATTACCGAGAGGGCCCAGAGATACCTCTCCGATACACGGAGTGACAAATCCTAATCTCGATATATGTCAACCCAACAAACACCTTCAGAGACACCTGTAGAGCATCTTTATAATCACCCAGTTACGTTGTGACGTTTGATAGCACACAAGGAGTTCCTCCGGTATTCGGGAGTTGCATAATCTCATAGTCAGAGGAACATGTATAAGTCATGAAGAAAGCAATAGCAATAAAACTCAATGATCATAATGCTAAGCTAATGGATGGGTCTTGTCCATCACATCATTCTCTAATGATGTGATCCCGTTCATCAAATGACAACACATTTCTATGGTCAGGAAACATAACCATCTTTGATTAATGAGCTAGTCAAGTAGAGGCATATTAGGGACACTCTATTTGTCTATGTATTCACACATGTACTAAGTTTCCAGTTAATACAATTCTACCATGAATAATAAACACTTATCACGATATAAGGAAATATAAATAACAAATTTATTATTGCCTCTAGGGCATATTTCCTTCAGTCTCCCACTTGCACTAGAGTCAATAATCTACTTCACATCGTCATGTGATTTAACACCAATAGTTCACATCACCATGTGATTAGTTCACATCGCCATGTGGCTAATACCCAAAGGGTTTTACCAGAGTCAATAATCTAGTTCACATCGCTATGTGATTAACACCCAAAGAGTACTAAGGTGTGATCATGTTTTGCTTGTGAGAGAAGCTTAGTCAATGGGTCTGTCACATTCAGAGCCGTATGTATTTTGCAAATTTTCTAATTGCAACCACATTCAATATGTATCCAGATTGAGACTCACAGTCATCCAGATCGGTGTAAAAGCTTGCATCGGCGTAACTCTTTACGACGAACTCTTTATCACCTCCATAACCGAGAAATATCTCCTTAGTCTTCTAAGGATAATTTTGACCGCTGTAAAGTGATCCACTCCTGGATCAATATCGTACCCCCTTGCCAAACTCATGGCAAGGCACACAATAGGTTTGGTACACAGCATAGCATACTTTATAGAACCTATGGCTGAGGCATCGGGAATGACTTTCATTCTCTTTCTACTTTCTGACGTGGTCGTGTGATACGTCCATTTTGCATCATGCTTTTATATCGATATTTATCGCATTATGGACTGTTATTTCACTTTATGTCACAATACTTATGGCTATTCTCTCTTATTTTACAAGGTTTACATAAGGAGGGAGAATGCCGGCAGCTGGAATTCTGGTCTGGAAAAGGAGCAAATATTAGAGACCTATTCTGCGCAACTCCAAAAGTCCTAAAACTCCACGGAACGTCTTAAAAGAAATAAAGAAAAATCCACGCCAAAGATGAAGGCTAGGGGGGCCACACCCTGCTCACGAGGGTGGGGGGCGCCCCCCCTAGGGCACGCCCCCTACCTCGTGGGCCCCCTGGTGGCTCTCCGACGCCCATCTTCTCCTATATGAGGTCTTTCGATGAGAAAAAAATAAGGAGGAACTTTTCGGGACGAGACTCCGCCGCCACGAGGCGGAACCTTGGCGGATCCAATCTAGAGCTCCGGCAGAGCTGTTCTGCCAGGGAAACTTCCCTCCGGAAGGGGGAAATCATCACCATCGTCATCACCAATGCTCCTCTAATCGGGAGAGGGCAATCTCCATCAACATCGTCACTAGCACCATCTCATCTCCAAACCCTAGTTCATCTCTTGTATCCAATTCTTGTCTCAAAGTCCGGGATTGGTGCTACTAGGTTGCTAGTAGTGTTGATTACTCCTTCTAGTTGATGCTAGTTGGTTTAATTGGTGGAAGATTATATGTTCAGATCCTATATGCATATTATTACCCCTCTGATTATGAACATGAATATGCTTTGTGAGTAATTACGTTCGTTCCTGAGGACAAGGGAGAAGTCTTGCTATGAGTAGTCATGTGAATTTGGTATTCGTTTGATATTTTGATAAGATGTATGTTGTCTTGCCTCTAGTGGTGTTATGTGAACGTCGACTACATAACACTTCACCATTATTTGGGCCTAGAGGAAGGCATTGGGAAGTAATAAGTAGATGATGGGTTTCTAGAGTGATAGAAGCTTAAACCCTAGTTTATGCTTTGCTTCATAAGGGGCTGATTTGGATCCATATGTTTCATGCTATGGTTAGGTTTACCTTAATACTTTTGTTGTAGTTGCGGATGCTTGCAATAGAGGTTAATCGTAAGTGGGATGCTTGTTCAAGTAAGAACAGCACCCAAGCACTAGTCCACCCACATATCAAATTATCAAAGTATCAAACGCGAATCATATGAACGTGATGAAAACTAGCTTGACGATATTCCCATGTGTCCTCGGGAGCACTTTTCCTATTATAAGAGTTTGTTCCGGCTTGTCCTTTGCTACAAAAGGATTGGGCCACCTTGCTGCACTTTATTTACTTTTTTTTACTTGTTGCTCGTTACAATTTATCCTATCACAAAACTATCTGTTACCACTTATTTCAGTACTTGCAGAGAATACCTTGCTGAAAACTGCTTATCATTTCCTTCTGCTCCTCGTTGGGTTCGACACTCTTACTTATCAAAAGGACTACGAAAGATCCCCTATACTTGTGGGTCATCAAGACTCTTTTCTGGCGCCATTGCCGGGGAGTGTAGCGCCTTTGGTAGGTGGAATTTGGTAAGGAAAAATTTATATAGT